>NW_027468650.1:9832148-9994648 GCF_046254945.1 Alosa pseudoharengus | reverse complement strand
ACACGGGGACGCACATGCACGCGCATGCATGTGCTCGCAACACACAGATATAACTTCACATGCACGGACATAACACGTTTGTAGCCCCATTGGTGATGAACTCTAACTTTAATAGGCTATGCATAAAGACTGAACCAAGAACATGGATATATCAATGCACAACTTGTAGGCCTTATACTAAGGCTGTGTATTGATGTTGTGACAAGCTATGTTGTTGTAAGAATGTGAAATGAATAAATATCAGAACAAGAGGCTTTTGCGCAATAGCCAAAAGATAATGTGCTTTTACTGTAGCCTAGTAGAGTTTGCGAGGTGGAAAAAAAGAGGAAATAATAGCTTTTAAAATGTCAATTTAAATTGTAGCCTTATATAATGCACTGGTGTGCATTTTAAATCTGAAATAATAAGCAATGTGAGGAGGCTGCTATTAACTTTAAAGAGTGCATCTACAATTGAATCAGCCTTTGACGCAAATTTAATAGCCATGCCCGGTACAGGATGTGTGCTTTAGTTGACAGCATGGTAACTACATTTTAATCGGTCAACGGAAGCAGCTGTCCGTTAATGTTCATGCTGATTTTGCAACTGCGAGGTCCATGGCAGGCGCCCCACAGAAATGTTTCATTTTGCGAGTGAGATGCACGCTGCCCCCTCTGCGGTGCGTTCGCCCCTAGTTTCAGAGCTATTCTAGGGCCGTGACTGTGGTAAACAAACTATACAACTATGCACAATTCTTGCAGTTAGCACATTTCTTGCTCACCAGGTTTATTTTTGTATCTTCCTATATCTCCGCGGCATCATCAAAGTCCGACGCTTTGACTGTATAGGCCTACTCGTTTAGAGGAGACTTTTTCAGGCTGTCCCAGTGCGTGGCGAGATGTGTCAATTTCCGACTGTAGATTTTCAACCGTAGCACCTTAACTGAATTTAAGCAGACATTCTCTTATGTTTCGAAGTGCATTTGGGGGCAGTTTATTAGCTTTTATAAGGGGAAAATTCAGAGGATCAAGGCATGCTAGATCGGCAATTCCCCGTGCTGAAGGAAGTAGACGCATTCGGTTTTGAAATTCCCAGAAGTCATTGCTTCATGTAGCCTAACTTTTGTAAACCAATAATAAAATAAAAGATACAGGCAGCATATTTATTGTTTTCCAATTTCAAACAATGCACTTTTAAATCATTTGATTGAATAAGGTTACAAAAGAATGTAGACTGATGTAAATATTGAGGGTCACCATGACTGTAGTGTAGAGACTCATGTCTGGTATAAATACTGATCAGTCTCTTTATGAAAGAGGAAAAGGCAGTTAGAGATAAATGGCTTATTCGCAAGCCATGTAACACTATTGATGCTTGATAGTGGGCCGAGAGATATTGTAAAACCGTCTTTACAATAAATGGGCCCGACAAACATGCCGCTCCGTGATTGGCCGGCCCAAACGGCCCACGAGGGTCCGCGGCCCTTCTGGCATCTGCCCAAATGCCCAGACACACACATGACCTCTATTCCCTTTCAGCTCAGTTAGTCAAGTAGACAAACAAACAAACATTTCTCAACAAACACATCACACACAAGAACACACCTGTGTGCCAGTCAGACAGATGCTGCTCGTCTCATAAATGATGCAGTAACCAACCATGTCTTCTCTGGCTCCTTGACCAGTTGCTTTAAAGCTTTTGCATGGACTCAGAAAGCACACTTTGCCAAACAGTCTTTTTAAAAGCTCTCCATAAGTGAGAATGGAAATGGTTAACCTTGTCAGTGTGTTTGAGTTTATGGGCATACTGTATGTCTGTCTGTTTGAACGCAACTCTAAACAACAACCATATGCTCATTACAAAAACAAGGAATCCAAGTAAATCCCCCTTCGAAGTAATTATGCCAGACAAAGATCCAAAGGGGACTGCAGGTCACCAGGTGCCAAACCTGAAAATGGTTGTTTGCGCTTGTTGCTGTGTCAGACACAATTAAATTGGAATAATTATAAATAAAAACATCATGCTCATGTCTGCACAGGGGTTGCTTCTGCAGTTATCTCCCAGTGGCACCACGTTTTGTTTATTCCCATTTTGCATTTCTGGTAACACTTTACGGTAAGGGTACATGATTTATCATGAATTCATGCATGAATTAATTCATGATTTATGTATGAATTAATTTCTTAATATCTCATGAATCATCAGGAATTCACGTAAATTCATAGTCATAGTCATAGTTCTGATTTGAACACAACTTTGCAGTTTTCTACACACATGTCATTATTCAACACTTTAGTTGAGGGGCCACAGACATTATGAGCTCATAAGCAATTAAAGGGACACCAGGCAAGCCTGATGCTTTTTCTCTACGAAACTCCCCCTCGCTCGACGCTCGGTCTGAAGCTCTTTTTCTTTTCTTTGCGTCTTCCGTCAAGGGTTTTCGCTGCTTCTTCGCCGGCTCTGCCATTATACACACGTTTGCAACAATCTCTAGCGTTTCGTTAGCCTGCTTTTGTGCTGTAAACTGATCCTGCTTCGGTCGGCGGGTAGGATACACCGAACTTGCAAGTGGGATATTCTTCCTACAGGCAGTAGGGGTGGGCGAGAGAGCCTTCATTCGCCCCGTAATGAGTAATTTAACCATATACCGACTTTACGAAGATGATTAATTAACACAAAAACGTTGCCTGGTGTCCCTTTAACCTTAAATTCATGTAATCATGATGATCATGCTTAAGAAATCATAAATCATAATGATGTACCCATCGTACCTAATGTCTTAGTTGATGTGTTGTTCATGCATGATGGCATGAATGAGAGACTATGAACTAATGTAAATTCCTGATGATTCATAAGATATAAAGGAATGAAGTAATGCATAAATCATGAATTAATTCATGCATGAATTCATGATAATTCATGTACCCTTAGCGTAAATTGTTACCGCATTTCTCATAAACATTTTTTACCCAGAATGGTGAGGTCTGCAGCTGTGCTTTTGTGTCCCTTTTCAGGAAAACTCACATCTCAAAATTAATGTCTAATATCTGTGTCTGGGCATCTACTCAGGCTTTGTTTCCAGAGGGGTTACAGTATAAAAAAAAATATGATGAAGTATGTCTCTAATAATAACCAGAAACATTCTAAATTACAGCCATGGTGGCTTCAGTGCAGTTTTGAGAGGATAATGTCTTGTAATATCTTCGCTCCAGACATTTTCATTTAGGAGGCAGACAGACAGCCAGTGATCAAGACCCACTGGGCTCCATACACTTTCACAATAGTCCTTTCAGAGTGGAAAACGGAGTAAATGTCACTCAGGGATTTATCTGAAAGGTGCTCTATCTCTCCTCAACTCTCAGATGGATGGGATTCTGACAGAATGGGTCCTATGCGTTAGCTTTGTATGCTGTTGCTGTGTGACTGAAATTGCCCATTTTCAGCTTTTCTCATCTGTCGTTTAAGTCATTTTCTTTTCTTTTCAGGAAAAGCGCACTTGGGCTTAGCTCTCAGCTCAGTGGAGTCACAATAGTGAGAGCATCTTAGTTACCATAGACACACAAGACACACACACACGCACACACACACACACATACACACGCACATACACACACACGCAGCCACGCATGCACGCACACACACACACACACACACACAGCCAAATGTTCAGCAAACAGGTACCTTACGTAAAAGGATACCACAAAATGATGCCCGTGTGCCTCAGCTTTAATCTTAGGAGTCCCTCCCCACTCTAACTAAATCTCCATTCTCTGGCCCACCCATTCATATTCTAAACATGCTGCATCTTCACAGGAATTTGCACTAAAAGCCTTCTCTTTGCTTTGGCACACCAATCTATTCACTAATGACGTCATAAGCTGGCAGAACCACGCTTCAAAGCGCTTCAGTGTACAAATGTCCCAGAGCTTACTGCAGACGCAGACTGCAATGCTGCTTTGGCAGACAGATATATCCCAAGTTTACACATTGCAATGTTACAGCTTACACCATACTTACATGCAATGCAGTACTCTATGTATTGGAGATATCATTTCATGTCCAGCTGCTATACAGCATATTTTGCAGACACAATGTTTCATACACATCCATCCATGCAGTATATTATTCACAAGGTGATGGTTGAAATCTGACATTTTTGATGTACAAATTCTAGCCCCTTTCTGTCGGTCTCTCTCTCTCTCGGTCTTATCTCCCGACTGTTCCAAGCGCTGGTGCCGGCCCTGGGATGTTCTCTTGGCACGGGCCCAGAGGAGCATGATAAGTGCTGATGGGCAGGAGAGAGAAAACGCTCAGAATCTCATGGCTGGGGGCGGCCATGCGTACTGATGGACAGCTAAAGCCTCGTATCGGCGTCACACGGGAACATTTGTGATTGCGTTGTTTATGTGGAATGTCACCAAGGGCATCTCGTAATTTATGTCACTGGAGCTGGGAGTAATGCAGCACCAGGGTAAAAGAGGGAGATTATGTTCCAGAGTCCATAACAGTAACAGGCTTTATTTTAAAGAGGGGATTTTTTGCTTTTGATTTACTGGCAGATATAAAAAGCGAGTATGTTTTTGTCCGGCCTGATGGTCAATTTGTAAAAGTGATTGGCAGGTTTGTGTCACCGAAACTCAAGGACATATACCATGACACACACACGCACACACACACACATACACACACACACACACATACCGAGGGTGCGATTTGTAGGGGGGGGATGGTGAGGATTTCCCCCCCTCTGGTTTTCCTATCCCTACGTCTGCTAAATTATTTTTATCGTCGGGGGGGGACAACATTTATCCCCCTCTGCCCATCATATTGATTAATGCTACATCATATAAGTAAAGCGCTGCAACGTGAGAACAGTCTAGTAGGCTAGCCTACATAATAATCTGACATCAGAAACGCACCGTGACCGTCAGTACTGATGCTGCTGACACAGTGGCTGCGTGATAACTTAATTTGGCCTTGATTGTGCAGGACATTTCAGAATGTCGAGTGTGTAATCCATCATAAATGGCTAGGTTCAATGGAAAAGTTAGCTGGACAAATGAAAGAAAACGAGAAGGATTCAGTGAAGCATAATAATGTTTTAGAACCTTCAAAATTAGAAAACTGATGCAACTGAGATGGAGGACAACTGCACGTAGAGTAGAACGTAGGCCTATTGTCCGAAGGAACTTACATTAAATGAGGAGATATTTGCTGAATGTCACTTAAAGTATTACAGAAATTGCTTGGCATCGCTTATTCAATGGCTCTCTACTATGAAGGTATATTGGGTGCAAAAGTGGCGAGCACATTTAACTGCAGATTTTGCATGTGCACACTAAAGTCGTAAATGTGTAACAGTAAAGTTGAAGTTGTACATCTTTTTTTATATCTTGTTAACACAAAATAGGGGCTACGGGTTCACAAATCCTTTTTACAGGTACACAAATCCTATCCTGTGAGTCACAAATTTCAAGAGTCATGCACTCGACACTTTTGCTCCAAACGTTGCAGCGCAGTTGGTGCGAAACACATTTTTTCATACATCAGTTTCATAATCTGAGAACATGCACAACATTCGTGCATTTGTAAACCCAAATGTGAACTAATGCATCCGAAGTTGTGCATCTGTGAAATAATTTCTCATTAATAAAATTCTACAGATCGCTTTGATTTTCTTGCACGACTACAAGTCAATTGATACAAGTGCTCGAATCTGCTTCTACGAGTGACGAGTGACTTTTGCTCCTGGCTAGGTGATATAATAGGAGCAAAAAGATTTGTATGTGTGCACGTCGAGCAGTCGATCGAGAAAACAAGGCGGCCGGATCTGGATCCTGGATCGCGCTCAGATTACCATTGCCTGCTCATAAAGTAAGTAACCTCAGCATGTTTCCTTATCAATGAAGGACACACGATTCATAGTTTTTCTTTGCACAAAGCGAGGAAAAAATATTTGTTGCGGTGTGTTCGAAAATTGAACGATTGTGTCAGATTATGTGTCCTAACGATTTTGGACGGGCAGTGTTATATTTCTGTACTTCTAAACTAGTTATTTATCTAGCGATAGCTAGCTAGCTTGATCTGGCACTGGAGGATTTAGCAAGCAGGTAAGCTAAGCTAAACATAGCTGTCATGATAATGTAAACCAACAAACAAGATAACTTTCTTCATATTATTATCATGTTACTTACCTTATGAGCAGGCAATGGTAGTCTGAGCGCGATCCTGGATCCAGATCCGGCAGCCTTGTTTTCTTGATCGATTCGCTCGACGTGCACACATACAAATCTTTTTGCTCCTATTATATCACCTAGCCAGGAGCAAAAGTCACTCGTCACTCGTAGAAGCAGATTCGAGCACTTGTATCAATTGACTTGTAGTCGTGCAAGAAAATCAAAGCGATCTGTAGAATTTTATTAATGAGAAATTATTTCACAGATGCACAACTTCGGATGCATTAGTTCACATTTGGGTTTACAAATGCACGAATGTTGTGCATGTTCTCAGATTATGAAACACGGATGTGCAAATGTGTTTCGCACCAACTGCGCTGCAACGTTTGGAGCAAAAGTGTCGAGTGCATGACTCTTGAAATTTGTGACTCACAGGATAGGATTTGTGTACCTGTAAAAAGGATTTGTGAACCCGTAGCCCCTATTTTGTGTTAACAAGATATAAAAAAATATGTACAACTACAACTTTACTGTTACACATTCACGACTTTAGTGTGCACATGCAAAATCTGCAGTTAAATGTGCTCGCCACTTTTGCACCCAATATACCTTCATACTCTACCGAAACACCTGTAGTTTGCGGAGGACGAACGAGAAAGCACTCGTTTGATAAATCAGCCAGTAGTAGATAAATCACTTTTAGAAATAATCTGTACTGCAAAAACGAATGTTGGTGGGTATTTAAACTATCTAGCGGGTGTTTTAACAGCTGCAAGAAATAGAAGCTTCATGGTCTTTATGTTCTGGTTCGTAAATTATTTTCATAAAACTTCAAGTTGCCCTATAACTTTACTCTCCAAACTCTTCACTGCACTGTAGGCAATTAACTGACAGTATGATAGGCTATTTATTTTCTGTAGGCTACAATAAACACATTTATTTTTTCAACTTTTGCAATATTACGCACTTGGCTACTGAACGCAAATCAGCAGGAGAGAATGCACGTAGCCTACGCAGCGTGTAGCGCAATGTGTAGGCTATTTGGTTACCAACTAACACTGTTAGCCAATTCACTAACTTAAGACTTCAGTGCCATCATATACAACGTTTTTTTACGAGCGAGCACAATTTATGTTTATGGCATGTCAGCCTTTGATGGGGATCAATCCGTTTGGTTATGACCTGTGAGGTTTAAGTGTATGGAAGTCACACATGGAAGGTTTTAGATTATAACTCAGTTGAATTGCACCAGCTTGTTTTGCCTCTCCCCATGCCCTTTGCCTGTCCTGGTATGGTGTGCAAGGGAGGACTTAAGCCTAGCCCCTAGGTCTTAATTAATATGAGGCAATGGTGAAAAGGATCACAGAGATAATGAATAGTCAGCTGCTTGCTAGATTCTGTCTCTCTTCTGTCTCTGGGGCTGTCTCTCTTTCCTGATCTGCACTGAAGAAGCAGCAGGATTTGCTTATAGTAGCAGTTTGTTTGTCTGTCTGTCTGCCTGCCTGTGATCTCCCCACTTTGCCACTTGTAGCCCAGTTTCGACTGCCTTTAGGGAGTTCATAGTAAAAAAAAAAAGGTCCATCCTTTTGTAAGTCGTACTGAGAATTAAATCTCAGTCTCATTAAATCACACACACACACACACGCACGCACACACTGCTTCACACTCGCATGCTGTGTTTATTCAGCCTTGCTGAAGGAGTTGGCTGTGAGAGGCTCAGGGGCGAAGCAAGCAGCAAGTGGTGCAGCACTGTGGCTGCTTCTCTCTCTCTCTCTCTCTCTCTCTCTCTCTCTCTCTCTCTCGTATTTAACATGTATTCTCTTATTAAACATTTATTTATTAAACATAATTATTATTAAACATAAATGAATCCTTGGAATGGTTATCTTACAATATACATCATGGGTTAAATCCAACACACTAGAGGTCAGTCCTTTGTTTTCTAAGAAGTCTTTAACTATCACTTTCTGTAAAATCAGAGACTGTCAGAGCTGAAGGTTATTTCCATTATTGAAACACAGCGTGACGGCAGCATGTTAAAAGTACTCTCCTCTGGGCCTTTTTAGCCAGAGCCTCAGGTCAGGGTTTGAAGCCGAGAAATCAAAAAGACACATTTACGGAGAGGCTGACCAGGATGCTTACCAGGGACGTCACTAGGATTGAAAGACAGGGGGGGCTTAGGCCCCAGGGTTGTAGGTAATGCGCGTGCATACTGTAGAGCACGCCGGAAAAATCATCACACCTTAAAAGGGCTTCAATGAATTGGTAGGTAGGCTACCCTTTGAGGCCTAGGCTATTTTCAGTGTAATTTTACTATAAAGCTCATACAGTATATAGTTTTTAAGACAGTATAGGCTACACATATCTGGGAAAGTATGATGTGATCGTGCTTTTAATAATATACAAAATACTAAAAGATTTCTATAGTTATTTTTTGTCAGGTTTTACAGCTGACACACCATCATCACTGTGTTATTTAAAGATACACGTGTGCACGAAGTATTACTATATATTTTTAGGGGGGCTTCAGCCCCCCCCCCCCCCCCCCCACCACAAAAATAGGCCTAATGATGTCCCTGTTACCATGTAAGAAACCCGAAATGTCAAGCACTCTGTGTGCAGGAAATCTCCCAAGAGGACTTTTATTCTGTTATTCTGTTGCTATTCTGTTGCTACAGACAAGCACCTTTTGTTGCATTTTATCGCAGCTGTGTTGATTAAGCCAAAGTTATCAGGAAAGACAAGAAAAACATTGTGGCAGGGACATGATGTGTATTGCATCAACTAGACTGTGATAACACACGAAAACAGACTCATCTTACAGGCTAAATGCTTTGCAAGAATCACCGAGACACCTCTGTGGTATGAATCATTAATCAATGTCAAGTAGAATGACTGTAGCAACCTTGTCCATTGTCTGGCACTGACAAGTGCCCTTAGTGACACCTCTGCTGTCAGGAAATTCCCTGTCCACTTCCCCCAGATGCCCACAGGTAAGAAGCCCGAACGTTAACAAGCCGCAGTGGGACAGTCAACAAGCTGTGACCGAAGCGTGTCCCTGTGTCCCCCCCGAATGACGTGATGGAATGGATAGGTCACAGAGTCACAAGTCTTTCTGGTCACGCACCACACACACGCATTCACTGTCATTTCGTTTGTGTGGTGAAGCATCCGTAATGAGGGGTGATATCTGCATCTTTACTGTAAAAGTTTACACTCTGTCGCCTGCTGGGGGGGGGGGGGGGGGGGGGGGGTTCATCGGTTCATTGCTATCGTTGGCTGGGGTGGCATGCGGAAGAAGCTGACAGGGCTGTGTCTGTGGTGACTGTGGGTGGGCCCATATGAACCAGGGAGACCTGCTCTTCTGACAGCAAGAGATGGATACGGAGTGTTCCCAGTCAAAGAGGCGCCCGGGGCCAAATCAGTATGCAGGGTGTCGGTGCAGCCGTCTGCCCAGCAGGGCTGGAGTGCCGGAGGGCGGAAGGGAGTCGGAAATATATTCAAACCAGTTTAAAAACACTGTAGGTTAGTTTGCACAGTCACTTTTTGCTTGAGGGTTAGATGCGCTTGCAAGAAGCATCTCCTGTCTTTTTCGACGTTTTTGACAGCATGGCTCTGTAGCACTTTCCGAACCCCTCTTAATCTCTCTACCTTCTCTATATATCTTCTTTCTCCCTTTCTCTCTCTCTCTCACACACATACTCTCTCTCTCTCTCTTTGATTATCGCTCATTCAATCTTTCATGTAGAAATGAAAAGCATCCCTTCATAAAGGAGGGCCTGCTCAGAGGCAGCATTAATCACGTGTTCCTACTCTTTTCTTTTTTTCTCTCTCTCTCTCTCTCTCCGTCGCTCTTTTTTCATCTCTCTCTCTCTCCGACTCCGCTTGCACTTTCCTCGCCCTCCCCTCCTCTCCTCCGCAGGCTCTCTCTGTGGCTGTCGCTTTTGAGTTGGTGCCTTTCAGGTTGGCTGCACCTGAGCGATTCTGCTAGAGTACATCTCTCGCTGCTAGTTCACACACATACATCACACACACACACACACACACACACACACACACACACTACTACATAGACAAATATAAACACGCACTCAATCACAAACATACAGACACACACACACACACACACACACACACAAACACACACACACACACAAGGAACCTGTAATCTTTGAAATTACAACACTGTTGAAGTGGATCACAGGGTCTTTACAGACTCCCTCTAAAAACAGACATTGTGGCAGAGGTGCTCTCACATCCAACCGGATCTTTTTTGTTTAGGGATCTTGGACATGAAGGCCACTGTACAAGAACAAGCAACTACACAGAGTGTACCCACAGGGGACCCTTTCAAAGACTTTAAAACACTTGAACAGTTGAATTAACCTGCTGTGAGGAGAATAAAGTTGTTATTTCATCAATAAACACCCGTGAGGGCTTGACTATGCTAAAAGCTTCTGCTCCACAGGGTTTTTTTTAAAGAAGGAAAAATGCTATTCTATATCAGGTGTTAACATCATGGTCTGGCCAATTTTATTACTTAACCTTTATTTTAATTACACCTTGTGCACAGATACCCCTGCGATAAAACCTTCACTTGTCTGCAATACCATCTCACATCTTGCTAGATCACACCTTAATGGGTCTCCATGCAACATGTCTTCAACATGGATACTAAGTAACATGACTCATGTACAGGTGGGGAAAGGATGTATCATCAGCACCAATGACAATAGAAGTTTCCCGAAGACCCAAAGCTGCCACATTTGCCCATATAAGGAGATTTGAATATCCTTATAAGGGCAAAGATAGTATCCGGATCTGCTTATATGGGCAACGATGGAAGCTTTGGGTCCTTTTTGTAGGCGAACTTCGAAGGTCTATTACTTCACACACATTGACTTGCTTTAGTCACATTGATCACTTCATGTTCATGAGTGAATAATAACCAATCCAGAAGGCTCTGCTTCAGTCCACAATTTAGGCTCTCTTAAAGACAGTAGTCTACTGAATTGTGTTCCCTCCACAACATGAAACCACATTTCTACCAACACTGGCAGATGTCCACTGAATTCACAAAATGTTTTCCAAGAGTCAGTGTTCCCACAGCTCACACTTGTGAGTCTTGAAGTACTTAGGTCTGTATAGTCAGCCAGCTGTAAATTTGCCTATTTTTGTCCTCAAGTAAGTTTGCTGGAAGTCTTTTTTTGGCAAATATTTACACTCTCCTGATGATGCACACACACACACACACACACACCCCAAGGCAAAGGTCCACCCTAGTGACTCCGTCGTGTGCCACAGTTCTGTACTCCTCTGCATGCATCGTGCCGCTTTAGAACTCCTGTTTCAATAAGTAATATGCTCTCCAGTTCCCAGTTTTATGTCTTTGCTATTTGCTAATTTTTTTTTTTAATAAAAGGCTTTACCATCTCAGTGTTCACCCCCTAGGGTCTCTTGTTGACTCCATCTCTTTTTGTTCCTTAGAGCTCCTGCTGACTGCATGTCATAACTTTGTGTACTGTAGATAGTCAGAACATGCTGGTTTTCTTTGACTATCTCTTCCTGTCATGTTGGCCCTGTCCATTCCTCAGTCCGGTCACCCCCTACGTCTCTTCCTCAGACTCTCCCACACTTACTCTTGCAGTCCTTTTCCCTCTCTCTATATCGATTTTTTTTCGTTCTCTTTCTCTCTTCCTCCTCTTCTTCTTTCTCCCTCTCTCCATCCGTTTTCCTTCCCATTCTCTCTTTCTCTCTCTCTCTCCATCTCCTTCGCCTTCTCTTGTGCTTTCTCTTTCTCCTCCTCTTCCTCTTCCATCCTCCTGCCCCCCTCCCCCACCCCCACCCCAGTTCCTTCAGCGTTGCCTGGAGAAGAGGTTCCGGAAGGCGTTGTTGTAGTTCTTGTTGAAGGCTGTGTAGATGAGAGGGTTGAAGAAGGAGTTGGAGTAACCGAGCCAGAGGAAGACACTCTTCCAGATGGGCGGGATGTCGCACGAGCACAGCGGAATGACCAGCTCCGTCAGGAAGAAGGGGATCCAGCAGAGCACGAAGACGCCGATCAGGATGCCCACCATGAGCGCCGCCCGGCGCTCCTTCTGCTCGCGCCACGTCTCGCCGTCCGTCTGGAAGGAGACGGTGGCGTGGCGCGCCGTGAAGGCCATCTGCGGCTGACGCTCCGCCTCCTTCACCTGAGGTGGAGAGGAGACAAGGGAGGAGAAGAGAAGAGGAGAGGCGAAGAGGAGAGGAGGAGAGGGGAGGAGGGGAGGGGAGGAGAGGATAGGAGAGATGAGGAGAGGAGAGGAGTGGAGAGATGAGGAGAGGAGAGGATAGTGGGATAGGAGAGGAGAGGGGAGGAGAGGATAGGATAGGATAGTAGGATAGGAGAGGGGAGGAGAGGAGAGGAGAGGGGAGGAGAGGATAGGAGAGATGAGGAGAGGTGAGGAGAGGAGAGGAGAGGAGAAGAGAGGGGCATTTCAATTGAGTCATCGCATGATGTCAATATGAAAAAAAGCCAGAAATGGCTTAGTTTGACTTTCCTTCACAACAACCACCCACGCAGATTTAGCCTTTCTGATTTGAATCATTTTTGTCTCGATTGAATTCCCAATGGGTGCTACATCGACCTCTGCTAAATGCCTCCCATTTTGTCCAACTGCCTGTCCCTGTTGAAAACCCAAACTGGAGTCAGAGTCTAATTCATTCCGCCGCCGCAGTAACGGGTGGCTGCCCTTTCCTAACCACCCCACAAAACCAGCTTTTACAAAGCTGCTTTATAAAGGCTTTGTCTCAGTGTCTGCTTGTCCCATTTTTACAGGGAAGGTCTGACCTTTTACAATAACAATAAGTCTGAGATGGCGCAGACACCATCCTATTGTGACTTCGCCGTCTGTCGTCTGAGTCGCTCGAAGGTATGGGAACGAAAACTGGCACTGCGAGCATGAGAGAAAATGAGGGGAGGATAATAAACAAGACATTTCCAACAAGGCAGAATGACAGAAAGAGTCAGGGGAGAGGTGACAGATGGCGAAGGAGAAAGAGAGACACCGAGAGAGATCGCAAGGTACATGGGTGATTTGATGAGCAACAGCAGAGACTCTTGCTCTAAATCAGTCAAGGTCAGTTTGGCTGTCTCGCTTGGCACTCCCCGAGAGAGCGGGTAAGCAGGTGAAATTTTCATTTGCAGCTTGGGTTAAAGACTACTCACAGGCACAGCAAAGAGGCAGCCTGGAGGTCCATCTGGCAATCAGAGTTGGGGCTATAGAGGCTGAGACCAGCTCCAAAAAATGTCAAGTGTCCTGGATCCATGACTTTAAAATGAAGTCATCTCCCATTTCTGTCAGGTCCATTAAGTCAAGAACAACACAGGCAATAAAAATTCTTTAGGAAATTTTATTGAATATATTACAAATTAAATTTGGCGGTATGGCTCTGTTCAGAGGGGTCCCCAGACCTTTCATGAGCACCATGAAAGAGCAGTGAGCCTGGGGACAGCAGCAGCATTAGGGGGCGCTCACACAGTTTAACACTGAGCGAGCTAAACTATTCCCCCATATGAACAGAGCAGGCAACTATGACATAAAAGCCTATGCCATGTTATACACCACAGGGTGGAGCAGGGGAGGAGGTGGGTTGCATAAATGCGAGCAGCAAGCAGTTAGGAATAACTAAAGCAGCTTTAAATAAGGCGCCCTGTTTGGATGTAGCCATTTAGAAGCGAGGGGAGTGCGAAGGGAGTTGACAGCTGATAAGCTGACGCCCTTAGCGGTTAGCAGCGCCTTGACTACTTGGCCTGCCAGAACTGACGCTGACGCTCAATTTGCTGGGAATATTTCACTGTGAGATAATGGGATTATGGCCTTTTCCGGATTTCTGTGAGCAACTTACCCATAGGGGGGCTAAACAAATAACAATGGCTTCTCACCGCTAACTGACCAATTGCGCTGTGCCCTATTTCTTCTGTGATACAACACTTCTTCCAGACTAGTTTTTTTCTGGTCAAGTTGGTGCTCATTCAGCCAAAGTCCAATCAGTTCAAGGAATCTGTACAGAACAGGGGTGTGTTTCCCAAAACCATAGTTGCTAACTAAGTTAGCAACGTTGTTGGTTGCAATGCAATTTTGCATTGCCAACCAACTAAGTTGCTAACAGGATAGCAACTATGGTTTTGGGAAACACCCCAGAGTGATAAATGGCAAATGGATTGTGTGAGTGGGGGAGAGGAAAAGATGGTGCAAACGTATCATCTTGGAGTATGCTCCTTTTCTTTTCCCAACACTGAGCAAACATTTTGGCTTTCCGGGTGTCCGAGAGTGAGAAAGAAGCAAAGACCATAAACCAAGAATCAGCCAAACCAAGAATGTTTTCCCCATCACTGAGCAAACACTTAACAGGTGACTTTACAGGTGTTAAAGAGTGAGAAAGAGACAACAAACATAAACCAAACATACTTCTTTTTTGCAGGTCTTGTTCTGTTGAAAGACAATAACTCCAGTTGGTAGTTATTTTGTTAAAGGACAGTTACTCCAGTTACTGTGTGTGCTAGGCACCAAATACTATTTGGTTGTTAAGTCCGACGTCACGGGCCCAATAGCTTTTTTGTCAAAAAAGGTAACATTTACTAGCGCAGCCAGCCCGTTTTTGCAACTTGTAACCCTTGTCACCATCACCTCCGTTTTAGAGTAAAACAAAATCGATTAAATTTAACAGAGTAATTACTGTAGCTGTGCAGCCAGATGATACAATCAAGGGTAATGTCCAGGCTTCTGCGAAAAATAGGATTTAATTAGGTTGAGGCAACAAGTGAGCAGTAGGATGGCAATTCTAAAGGCTGCTCTGAATAGCGGAAAAAATTGTTTATTTTACTGTCTGTGGAGAAAAACGAGCAGCTCTAAAAGCTGTTGAACCCGGTAAGAGATTTATTATTACCTTTATTGCATTATCACTTAATAACCAAATAGGGACACAGGGCACTAATTAACATACAGACATTTCCGGATCTTATGCAGAGGCAATATTGTCGGTACACTGGCAAGTTCCCAGCAGACTTCACTTGTAGCAGCTAAGTTAACATGTTAGTGAGCAGTGCTGAGCTCTTCTTAGCTAAGGAGAACTTAGAGTCAAGACTCCATGGACGGAGGTGAGAGCTAGAATAGTGGTTCTCTTCAGGGAACTAGGAGGATAAGAGAGAGAGAACAGGTGCTTTCAGGTTACAGGAAGTGTTTGAAGTTAAGTACATATATACTCTTTTGATCCCGTGAGGGAAATTAGTTCTCTTCATTTATCCCAATCTGTGAATTAGTGAAACACACAACACACAGTGAACACACAATGAAGTGAAGCACACACTAACCCGGAGCAGTGAGCTGCCTGCTACAGTGGCGCTCGGGGAGCAGTGAGGGATTAGGTGCCTTGCTCAAGTGCACTTCAGCCATGGATGTGGGCATGGAAGAGCAGTGTTCAACCACTTCCCCCACCCACATTTTTCCTACTGGTCTGGGATAGAACTGGCAACCCTTCGGGAGAAGGAAGGAGAATTGTGACCAAAAAATCCAGGTATCTACAATCCTTGTAGTGTAATCCTACTGTTTATCTATTTGTCTGTTTATGTAATGGCTTACTTTTTAGAGTTTAAATTCCGTTAAGTTCAGTTTAAATCTCACAATGAACAAATTTATTCGTGGAATGAAATCCAATTTGTGGCAAAAGGTTATGTCATTTTGTAAAGTAAGGTTTGCCTTGAAAAATAAACGAGACAAATATTAATCTTGAAAAATATTCAGTTCAGGCCGAAAGCTCTCTGATAAGAATCTCTCCTTCCTCACAGTTGAGTTGCAATACCGACCCACAGACTTCCCTTTGTTGCAATAGCTGACCTGCTTGTCAGGAACCGAGTTCTACATTAGGCAGCACAGCGGCTTTAGACCATCAGTCACGCCTCAAAGTCGCGGGCCATTTCCCTTTCTGCTGTGTCCTTGTGTCCCACAAAGAGCTGCAATAATAGAATGATGCCATGGCAAACAACATCACCCTCTATCTCTCTCTTTCAAGCATTCCTTCACCAAGACAGAGAGGAATTTACCTCTTGTCTTGACTTAACCCACTCAACTTACTATGAAGGAAACGAGAATAATGGCAATCATTTAGCTTCAGCAGTATTGAGTTTTGACATGAAGTGTGAAGTTTCAATAGAAGTTCCAATCATTGTGTTGAAAGTCACAGTAAAAAAAAGAGAAAATTCTTACTTGTCAGCTGTCAGATTTTGGGTTCACTTTGTACAATATGACTTTGCATCCAAAAAGCCATCCACTTGAATTGTGCAGATGAATCCTTTTAACATGAAATTTGTTTATTTGGAGAAAATATTTATATTTTAGATTTCTTTTGAAGTCTTTATTCCTCTGGGCTTTTTGAGGAGTTAGTGGAGACAACATCATCACATTTCACATGTTCATGCATATCCTGGTCTGGTCTATAATTGGATTTAATTGCTATATTAGCACTCAGAGACATGCAGTGAACCCTATAATAGGAAGACATCCTTTTTTTGTCCTGTCAGAACAGGACAAGGCAAGACAACAGATGGATCAACAAGGTTTTCTCAAAATAGCCCTAATAGCAATTGCAGATCCTGTTGCTCAGATATCACCATGCCCACTCAGGCAGGTTTAAGTCTTACTGTTCATTATGCCGAGAGTGGAGACAGTGAATTGTGGAAAATGATACATGCAGGAAAATGCCACAATGAGGTAGTGATTGGTGGCAATTGAGCGATTGTCTGGAAGAAAGAGGGAAGGAAAGAAGGGATTGTTAGGCGAGGAAGAATGGAGGAGAAAAAATGATCAGTTGAGACGACTGAGGCCTTAATGGCATGTCTGAATATATTAGTGTTGATGACTCAATTCCCCAAAGAATAAAGTGATGGTGTTCAAGAATAGACACACATGCAGACACACAAGTGCACACATACACATGCCTAAAGAAAGAGAGAGGGGAAAACACAGAGGGAGTGAGACAATGAAAGAAAGATTTGCGTTCTCTCCTTCAAACGATTCAGCAATTTTCTCCCAAGGTGTGTGTTGTTGGTACCAGCCAAAAAAGCCACGAAGCAGAATATCAATGGTTCTGTCAGTGGTCATTGGTCATCTACTCATCAGTCACTAGTGGTCACCTTTCACTTGCTTAATTTACAATGAGCTACCCATATGTAAACTCAGTCAAGTGTATCCTGCAACATGACAGAAATCTATTTAACCAGATGACCTCTTGCACTCCAGGACTGTCCAGTCATGTATACACCAACAAAACTTTGAGAGTTATCAGCAGCGATCCATTCAGATAGTTCAAACCTCTGAATCTGTGTCATGTTACAGTAGTATCTGCAGTTGCTGTATGTACACAATTTTAAAACAATGTACACACATGCTTCCCCGAGCTTTGCTCTCTAGCACACAATGGTAGATCCACATGAACACAAATGGTCTCTCACTCATGGTGTGTGTGTGTGTGTGTGTGTGTGTGTGTGTGTGTGTGTGTGTGTGTGTGTGTGTGTGTGTGTATGTGTGGTGTGTGTGTGTGTCTGTGTGTGTGTGTGTGTGTGTGTGTGTGTGTCTGTAAGCATGTGGACCATCTCCAAGAACAAATTATGCCTTCTGGCCCTTAATGCATCTTAGGCCATTCAGGTTTCCACCTGAATTCCACAAATGATTATCGACATAATGCTAATGGAAAGCCTTGAGTATATAGGTTTGTGAATGCATAAATTAAGGATTAATCAAAGGAAATCAGAGGGAAACAGAGATTAAAAAGGGCATCGCATTAATATGAATAACTATGGGCAGTTCTACTGTGTAAACCTCAAAGACAGTCTGAACAGAGATAATATTAATATCAACAATCTTGAGATTAAAGGGTGCAGTCAGCAGTTGTGCATTACGTTGCGTTTGTTTATTTTTATGTTTATATTTAAATTTCTTAGCAGATGCTTCTTTCCAAAACAATGTACATGATACTGTATTTTCAGTATTCCGAGAGAAACTCCACAGTGGAGCCTGGGCTGCATAGAGAGACCGCTTTTCTGTTCTGTAGTGGGCAGCTAGCGGATTGTGAGGAAATGTTAATGGAATGTGACAAAATATGTTATGGGCTTGAAATTGCGTACTATCGCCAATTGCACCTTTAAGAAAACAACTGAAAAAGCTACACAGTTTTGTATAGTGTAATAAGTAATAATGTAATAAGTATAATAATAATATAATTTTAATCAACCAAGTTATGTTGGTTATTTGTCATATACATTTGGTTCAAAATAATTTATTCCCTACTAGTGCATGCATCATGATCACTACTACCCTTCACCAGCAGTCAAACCTCCACCCCACAACCCCGTCCCGAAAGCCCGAAAGTAAGTCACCTCTACGACCTCGGCCATGGGCGTGATGGTGTTGGTCTTGCGCGAACCGATGCGGAACTTGGCAGCCTTGTAGATCTTCCAGTAGACGAAGAGAACCACGCAGAGCGGCAGGTAGAAGGCGCCGAAGGTGGAGAAGATGGTGTAGGACGGGTCCTGGCTCACCTGACACTCCAGGTCCTCCTCCGAGTAGGTCTCGCCCCAGCCAAAGAGTGGCGAGAGCGAGATGACGGACGACAGGAGCCAGGTGAGCGCGATCATGACGTTAGATATGCGCTTGCGCGTCTTGAGCGTGTACTCCAGGTGGCGCGTGATGGACCAGTAGCGGTCCAACGCGATGGCCGTCACGTTCCAGATGCTGGCCGTGCAGCAGAGCACGTCGAAGGAGATCCACGCCTGGCAGAGCAGGCGGCCCAGCTTCCAGCGTCGGCCGTTCAGCTCGTGCACCAGGCTCAGCGGCATGACCAGGCCGGCCACCATCACGTCCGAGGTTGCCATGGAGGCCACCAGGTTGTGCGGCACGCGGTGAAAGGTGCGCACGCGCAGGATGGTCACCAACACCAAGAGGTTCCAGACGAACGTGGCCACCACCAGCATGGCCAGCAGTGTGAGCGCCAGCACGCTGAACACCGAGAACGGACGGTAGAAGTTACCCAGCTCCGAGTCGTCCCCGCCGGACGTGGAGTTAGCAGCGGAGAGCACGGAGGCGTTGGTGTATGTCATGACTCGACCTTCCACCCAACCCACCGACATGGTCTCCCCTGGTTCAGCCAGGCCAGCACTTATGGCTCTGCCTCAAAGGTCACTGTGGGGTCAGAAATAGAATAGATATTAGCCCGTAAAGAGTCTCTGATGATGAATAAGCCAAGATGAAAAGAAATACAGTATTAAAAAAGGACAGTTAGCGGTCATCAGTTTAGTACTGATATTCTCTGCTCTGCTATGCAATGTCTGAGCACAGGCCAAAGCCCTCTGTGATTACTAATTGATGTGCTGGATGACTTTCTGTCTAAATGGAGGAAGGAGAAGAGACTCTGGGCTGAATAGTTTATGGCAATGCAGCTCAATTTACTTTGATTTTTCATCACATACTGTATGCTAGTCATCGACATGACTGAATGCAGCAGTTGTTTGAATGTTGTAATAAACTATTTATAATGCTCAGGAGTTCGAGAAAGACATGTCACAATCACTATCATATACGAAATGGCTCCAGCTCTTTCCCTTCTGACCCAAAGTCCTTTTATAATTCAGAGAAACATATCAAAACTGAAGCCATACTAATTGGCATTCCTCACCAGACCAAATCATCATCCATAATCAGCATCACCTTTTCTGGCTCCAACATCCCCCTCTCATCAACAGTCACAAATCTTGGTGTAAAAATGGACTCCCAACTCACTTTTGAAGCCCATATAAATCACCTCTGCAAGACCTCATTCTAACACCTCCGTAACATTTCCAAAATCCGCCCCATTCTCTCCATCTCAGATGCTGAAAAGCTAGTTCATGCCTTTGTCTCCTCCAGACTGGACTACTGTAACGCACTTCTCATTGGGATCCCTAGCAAGAGTCTGCAGTACATCCAAAACTCTGCAGCTAGGATCCTGATGAGAGTGCGGAAACATGAGCACATTACCCCCATTCTCCACTCACTCCACTGGCTTCCCGTCTCCACCAGGATTGAGTACAAGGTTTCCCTCCTCACTCACCAATGCATCCATGGACATGCCCCCCCTACCTCAAAGAAATTATCAACCCACAAAACACCACACGCTCCCTCCGTTCAACTCACTCAAACCTCCTCCACATACCCAGAACCAGACTCAGGACCATGGGAGATAGGTTTTTCTGTGCTGCTGCCCCACGTCTGTGGAATGCCCTCCCTGACACGTTGAGGGCACCACAATCCATTTACTGTTTTAAAAAAGGTTTTAAGACATTTCTTTTTAGCAAAGCTTTTGGTCCCTTTTAGATGTTTTTTTTAAACCTTTTCTTTTTTTTTCTTTTTCCTTAAACTATCCACCTATTTAACTGTTCAGTCATTCCAACTATATGAAACCTCATCTACCTAGCAAATAATTTAACCTTTTAAACTATCCACTTATTTAACTATTTAGTCATTCCAACTATATTAAACCTCATCTACCTAGTTCAGTCATTCCAACTATATTAAACCTCATCTACCTAGTTTAGTCATTCCAACTATATTAAACCTCATCTACCTAGCAAATAATTTAACCATTTAAACTATCCACTTATTTAACTGTTCAGTCATTCCAACTATATTAAACCTTATCTACCTAGCAACCAATAAAGCAACCACCTCAAGTACCTTAGCAACAGCCTAGCAACCATGTCAAATACCCTAGCAACCACTTCCACAGTTACAACCTAGCAACCAATATAGCAACCAATAAGTTTAACCTAGCGACCAGCATAGCAACCACCACAACTAACCTAGCAACAGCCTAGCAACCATCTCAAGTATCCTAGCAACCGTCTAGTAACCATTACAACAGTTACAACCTAGCAACCAATATAGCAACCAATGGGTTTAACCTAGCAACCAGCATATCAACCACCACAACTAACCTAGCAACAGCTTAGCAACCACCTCAAGTACCCTAGCAACAGCATAGCAACCACCATAACTACCCTAGCAACAGCCTAGCAACCACCTGAAGTACCTAGCAACAACCTAGTAACCACCTCAAATACCCTAGCAACAGCTTAGCAACCATGTCAAATACCCCAGTAACAGCCTAGCAACCACTTCCAGTTACAACCTAGCAACCAATGAGTTTAACCTAGCAACCAGCATAGGAACCACCACAACTAACCTAGCAACAGCATAGCAACCACCTCAACTACCCTAGCAACAGCCTAACAACCATGTCAAATACCCTAGCAACAGCCTAGCAACCCCCACAATGTCAACCTAGCAACCACCATAGAAACCAACAGGATTACCCAAGCAACCAGCATAGCAACCACTTAATTTGGCATAACAACCAACATATGTACCCTAGCAACACTATTGCAACTATATCTGCATTATTATGACCGCCGCGCAGCGAAGCGGCGGTCATATAGGTCAAAACTAAACAAAATTAAAAGTGTAGGATCATTATGACACCCTCCAAATGCATGCCAAGTTTTGTGTACTTTCGTTCATGGGGGGCCTTACAATAAAATAATTTATGTGTGCATTTAGTGACGTACACCAACAAGGATTCCCGGGACACTGAAAGACCGGGGTACACAAAACTTGGTGGGCATGTACCCCCACATGGATAGCATGGAACCGTCATTTTTCGTTTTGATCTGTAGCCCCCCCGCTGGACTGGACCCCCCAAAAGGAGGGTAGGGCAGACACAGTTCTCCTAGGATGACCATTTTTTTCCGTATGTTTGCCTCCAGGGGTCATGTTAACCCATTTCATGTGCACACATGTGCACAAACAGATACACACACACACACATACATTCACAGTAATCATACGTATGACACATACTCACACAGTAGACATATGTACACTTGCATGCACAGGCACATACGCAGGCACACACACAAGCACACACACACACACACACACACCCACACACACACGCACACTCACACACACACACACCCACACACATAACATAAACATAACACAAACAATCAAGAATTTCTCAGAATTATGAACAGGCAAGATGGAGGTGGGGTTGTATAAAATTAATTTTACATGTGAAATCTATGAACTAATTATGTTTTGGTACTTGTTGTCTAGCAGATACCAGTGAGAATTGAGTGTGGATAATGCAATTTAGTGAGACAGTTAGAATCATATAGGCCTTTCAGCGTGATTTCTTTTTGTGGAAAAAATGTGCTGGACTGGGCGGCGGTCATATTTTGTACCGCTCTGCGGTACATCTAGTTATTATTATTATATCAAGGACTCCAGTACATTCAGCTTTAGACTCTCAAATGAGCGGAGAGCTGCGGAAACGTTTTTGAGCGAGTAGTCAGTAGAACTGTTGATACTCCTGGAGGGTATTTCAGCAGACTGTGAAGGCGATGACAAGACACTGAGACGCTCATCACAGACATACTCCTTCCGGTGCTGACACTGGTGCTACATACTGCCAGCAGTAAGTTATTTAAAAAAAATGTGCATTTGCACACAGGTTGAGGTGAAATATACGTTCAGCTCTGCAGCACGTTGGGATTCCGCATGCACTAATGTACATACCAAATCAACCGCTGTGAGCATGCTCATTAGAATCCGATGTCAAGGTCTCATGCTGTTCAAAAGAGCATCTGTGTGTGGGAGGGAGGGGTAAATGTCATACTGGAAGATGTGCATTAATTATAGCTATGCTTTAATATCTCCATGCTTAAATAAAAAGATATCTGGGACAGTTTTTACATGGACAAGAGGTACAATTTTAAACCTGAGATATATCTTGGGTAGGTTTTAGAGCAAAAATCACAAGAAACCAGGCCAACTAGGCAGTGTAATTCAACTCCTGATTCAGCAAATTGGCCTCATTAGAATGGCCATTAGAGATATATATGGGATGGTATCCATTCTTAATAAATGATGGAGCGATATTGCATTAGCCCTTGCATAAGTACCTCTAAATGAGTCAGTTGGCCAGCAGTGTTGTGTATTCTGCTGACATAAGCAATATGCACGACTTATTACCATATACATCACTAAAACCAACAGTTTCGGTTATAATTCCCACCGCTTTCTGATAACTCCAACTGCCAAGTGACCTCTGACAGGTGCTGGTGGGGGTTTGGGGGGGGGGGGGGGTAGAGGTGAGGCAGAAGTGGGAATAAGCCACTAACCATGTCCTGGCTAGCTCACCTCCCTCTATTATTAACACATCTCATGCATTTTACAGCTGAACCATCGTGGATCATGTGAGTCCTTCAGTTTTATTTTCCAATTTAAGGTGTTGTGAGCCGCAAGGTTTTATTCTTGTTGTTTAATAAAAAACAGAGGATGAAATAAGATTTGTTTTAATTGGACTTTTATCAGATTTAAATTGCACAACAGGACTTAAAATGGCAACGCTTGTGCCAGGCCTGCGCTTTCTCTAACGACGTTACTGCCTCACTGCTTCCCCAGGGAGGCAACATCTGTGTGGCGGACAAACAATGTCATTGCCACTGACAGGCAGTGTTGGACTTGCTATTTCTGGCGAACTTCACATCTCATGATGTTACAGAGCTCAAACAAATCTCCTCCTGAAGAATGTAGCCACTGAGTTTTGTCATCAGTCAAAACTGAGGCCATGTGACAGACAATGTGAAAAAACAAATAAAAAAAATAAATACAAAAGAGGATATTGCGAACTGTCACATCAACTGAACTTCAAACATATGAGGCAAGATGTATAGCTCCCAGTCAAGGAGAGCTGGAAGCCTTCACTGTGTCTATCTGAAACACTGTGCTGCTGTGAGCGTCTCCTACCCATCACAACCTGACTAAACTGAATTTAATGGCGAGAAGTGAATTAAAAGAGACTTCTCTCTCTCGCATTTGACATTCAGGAGGCGTATTACCGGAAGACTGAGACACGAGACTCTACTCTGTGATGCCTTTGACACATGGCACTGTTCCTGTGAGTGATTAATGTGCCTTTAATCACCTACAGTGTGTCTCATTGCCCAGTGTGCATCGGTACACCCATCCATACACACCATCCTGTCAGGGAACATCTGTGTGTGTGTGTGTATGTGTGTGTGTGTGTGTGTGTGTGTGTGTGTGTGTGTGTGTGTGTGTGTGTGTGTGTGTGTGTGTGTTATCCACATGATCATTACCACATTGGGATGTGCTTCACAAAACCAGTTTATCTTCTTCACTTTCTAGCTCTGTTTCTTTTTGATATCCATCACTCTCCTCAGCCATTGAGCATTCAACAAAAGTCTTCCCCTCAACACCCAACTAGCACCTCCAGCCCCCTTTTTTTCACACACTCACACACACACACACACACACACACACACAACACATACACACACATAGACATGCACACACACACCACACACACAGACACATGCTCACACGCCCTGGCCTCTTTCTGTTGGTATTAGTCACGTCCCTCTCCTTTGTAACCCACCTGCTTTATTAGATGGTGCTCAGGGGCATGAAATTGAGCGCACCCGCATTCTCAATACTGCCAATCACCGGCTCATCTCCCAAGCATCTGCCAGCGCAACCATGAGCGACCATCTCCCTGCTGTGCAAAAGCACACTCTCTTCAGATCGGTAAGGACGTCTGTCCCAAAGCAGTGGCATCTGCCAGTGAGACCCTCATCAGTTGATGGCAGGAAGATGGAGGAAATGAACTCACTGGCAGGAGCTGGGGCTGATAGCTGATTTCTGGAGACCTCCTCCTTCAGCTTTATCTGGGGCAGTTTCACCCAATGCCTTGACGTGTCCCCAAAGGTCCTCTGAGTTAATTAGACACAGAGGGTAATCAAGCAAGCCACCAGTTTTCTTGGGTGAGATTTACAAATGTTCTCTCATGTGCCTCCATGTTTATCAGACAGGTTGGCAGTCACTTGAAAGACAAGTGTTTTCAACAGCTATGTTTAGGAAGTTAGGAGGTTTGTTGGTTAAACACAGGTTCTCCAGTCTTTTAAGTTTCATAGAAAACAACCCTTCAGAGCTCTGGTCACTTTAAAATATGTTACAGACAGAGGAGATATATCACTTATGGATTCCCTCCCAACACAGAGGTACCTGGGGGAATGTTTCAGCACCACGGACAGAGATGTCCCTCACTCTTAACTCCTCAGCCCAAAGCCAAATCAATCTCCCCACATCAGCCTGTTATGCATGTTGATTGAGAAAGGTAGACCTACTGTATGATATGCAGTGACTGGAATGCAACATAATCAATCTGACATAATTGTTTGCCTACAGGAGGAATTAAACACAATTTGGTTCATTCTAAAACAGACATTATGTTAATTAAAAGCCTTTTGAAATTGCAAATGTAGACAAACAAGATTAGTTTATCTATGCTGTTGCCTTCTCTGATGATTTCACTGTTCACAGACACCCAGCACTCTCTCTCACACACACACATACACAGACATAGAGAGAAAGAGACAGAGTGAAGAAGAGAGAGAGAAAGAGAGCGAGAGAGGCTGGATGGTTGAGGGAAAGAAAGAAGTGGGATAGAGAAGACACTAGTGAACAGAAATAGAAAAGACCAATATACATTCATTCATCAAATCCTGGGAAGCAAAACAAACTTTCCTGAATGTCATTCCAATCAACAATGATTGCACAAGTGTCGCAAATGTCACATAATTATTTTTTTTAATAAATGTGTTCCCTGTCAAAATGCTTAATCAATTATTCAAATTCCTCCTGTCTTGATGAGATATAAATATGATATATCGACCTGACATTTACGGACCAAATTTTAATGAAGGAGAATTTCTTATCGTTTTCAAACATTTGCGATTTTTCATGCGAGCATGCTGATGCCGCAGCATCCCTTACGGTGAATATATATATATATTTAATACAAACAGTCGCTGAATACATATATATTTAAAACAAACAGTCATAACGTCCATGCGCGATCTCGGTGAAGTCTCAAGTTAAATATTTTCTAATCAACCTGAATAACCTGTGTAAGTATTTCTACACAAACAACGCCCTCACTTTATCGTTGATCGCTGTAAACCAGTAATCACTATAGGTTACTGGAATACCGCATAAAAGGCATGTGCTCATATGCCGTCAATGTACACAGCGCAGCATCTCGAATTATTCTGCGTTGATTGTGTCATAGCTGCTGCTGGAAGAAACTTTCCCGATTAAATACTTTCTGAACATCAAGGACTATGGTTGCGAAGACTGTTAGGAGCTCCTGTAGCTGATTTAGACGTAATCTATCTCTTGATAAACAAAAACCATCAGACTATGCGCGCTCGTGCTACTGACTAACAAACAGTACAATTTCAGTGTCCATTAAGGTGAAGGCCATAGCTCGTGAGAAAAGAAAAAACAGTATAAGTGAACATCAAACATATTGCCCCATTCCGGTTGACAGCAGATACCCAACTTTGCTTTGGAAACTTACGAATAGGAAAACAACGATTCAAGTAACGCGTGCAGAACTTACCCTGCATTAAATCTCAAGAGACACAAACAAATTAGCGAAAAGAGACTGGATCTGCCCCTTACTTCCATCTGATTTCACAGCTCGTGGACACTCGCCTGGCAAGCACCATGTGAATAAGCTACCCACTCGTATGGCCACAGCATGCTTTCCCGTACAATTCTAACTGTGGATTGAACCAAAGTCCACAACAGTGGCAGGGGGTGGTAAGGGATGGCGCGTTGACGATACACTCGTGCGTCCAATATCCCTGTTATTGAAAACAACCGAGTAAACAACTGGAGCGACATTAATAGCTTTCTATAATGGAAATTTCAATGTCATTGGTTTTATTTGGTTACTGCTTTCATGTCACCAGTTGGCTTTATGATGCGTGAAAGATAACTTTGGAAATCTGAACGACAGGTCCGGGATCGTCTGGGTTTACAAGAGTCTATCAACCCTTTTATTTTCAAATAAAACGAGTTGGAATATAATTTTAGTATGCCAACTGTATGCGTGTGATTTCAAATCGACCTCCTATTGAATGGGATTACCTTGGGAGTTGAACATTTGTTGAAGTCTCTGTGGTAGCTCCAGTTAATTAAAGATAACAATTCATTACATGTGTTTCTTTAAATCTCTGACAGTCGTTTGTAACCCCACTCAACTCAAGTATTTCCCAAGAGTGCAGTCTGTCCTGGAGATATGCAGGTTACATGCATGAAGGGGTGTAGTTTACCCACCTCACACATCTCTCTGGCCTACTTGGAAACGTATACATTTATTTGATGATCTTGAGAATTTATCTCACCAGATAAATGTAGAATTAAAAAGGAAAAGGGCTAATTTTTCTCTTACAGGGGTCAGGTTATGGATTTGTATTGTAGAAATTGCACATGGTTATATCAATATACTGCCAGTTTATAGAGATTTGTTAGGCCTATATGCCTTAATCCCATAATTAGAAGTAGGACTGCAATCACCTCATTTGTGGATGCTATTAAGAGCGTTGCATTCCCAGTGTAATAACCTGGTGATATAGGCATACTCTATGAGCTGCATTCTTTTTCTTGTACTATCTCTCATGTTTTTGCTTTCTAACCACAAATATATTAAACATATATTGCAAATCACTATCCCAAAGTCTAGGTAAAAATTCCAGTTGTTTCAAGTGTTCAAAAACAAATTTCAAATTTACAAATCATGCAGTAGTATAGTTTCCGGAATCGGCAATGTCCCAAAAGACTATTATTGAAAGTGCAAACATTAGTATTGCTTAGTTTGAGAAAGCAGTATTGTTCCTCCATCATCTGATATCATGAATGATACACCTCAGCTATAGCAATGCAGTTGGAATGGGCAGCATCGGTAATGAAACTCTACGACATGACTCAACATATGCATGCACAACAGACAAACATACAGTGTTGGGACTTTAATATCAGTTTCACATAAAGTACACACACACACATACACACACACACACACACACACACATTATCATCATATCCAAATCCTCTTGAGGACCAAACCATTTCCTCTAATGCAGTCTTCCTGACATCCTCAAATGATGAATTACGACAAACAGACTTTGACAGAAAACGTCATTCAGTACATCACTCCCATGCTAGCCTGACAAAACAGATGGACCAGGACTCTTGGCAGACTTGCTCGTCTCTGGACTCTGATTGCTGGCACACGAGGGTCCAGGAGTAGCAGACGAGAGGGCAATCAACGGAGAATCATCTCTGAGAGCCGTCACCGTGGCAAGGATCAGCAAGCACAATCTGCTCTGCTGCCACCCATCATGACTTTTTTTTTTGCAATCTTTTTTCCTCGTTCACGTGGGATGTGTGACGTGCCGTTACACAAGCAGAATAGCCTGGTTTCTCAGGCTGGAGACATGGGGTCACACGATGCTAATTTTTCACTTGAATGAATGTGTGACACATTGCCAAGCAGATGTTACACCCACTACTCCCGTTTACAAATTAGGGTAAAGGACAAATTATTTGGAAAAGCACATATGTCTTGGCTTGTGTCTGTCTGCCTATCCATCTGTATATGTGTGTATGTATGTATGTATGTATGTATGTATGTATATACGTATGAATGAACGTGTACTGTATGTACATGAGAATCTGAAAGAGAAAATAGGTCAAAGGATTAGGTGCTCTCCTTACGCATTCAAATGTGAAACTAATCGAAAATCCAAAAAATCCAAATTTCCCAGAGCCAACCATTACTGTGCAATCACCACACTTCAACTGCCCCTCAGCCTTGCACTTGTTTTGCGTCGGCATTTAAGCCTTTAAGAGTAGGACAGGGAGGATGAGAGACCTTCATTCTACTGCCACTTGCTTTGGGTTTTTACGTGTAATGGACAGCGACTTTTATAAAGCGAGCTGGTGAATGGGTTGTCTAAAAAATGCACAAGGACGGTGAGAAAATGGACAATTAATTTGCTCTGCTTCATTTAATATTGACATTTAAGCCAATCACTTTTTTATGTTTCAGCCCGGGTTGACGCTTCAAATAAGTTCCGACATCAACACCAGATGCTGTAAAATTAGCCAGCATCAATTGTGTCCTGGGGCCTCATGCTTATTTTCAAATTGTGTCAACAATGAACCAGGGCATCCTTTCCAAATCATGCTATTACACAGAAACAATCTCAAGTTGCTTATTACTCCGCCTCTCAACAGCCCTCCTCTCTCTCTTTTATTTTCTCTCAGTATGTATCTATAGACCCTTTCAACAATAAAAACAAAAACAATGCTTGAATGTTCTATTTGGTTCCCAATTTACTTCCTCTGCATTAAGATAACATATGGAATGTTAAAACGGAAGCCTTGTGGGGCCAACTATGATGCTGATAATGGAACTCTCTTGAAAGGGTCTATTGTGTTTCCGGTGATGAGGATGTTCTCTCCTTCTCCGCTCCTTGACCCTCATATAGGCCAGTTTCATTGAAAAGAAAAGAGCACATCTCCATCCACACTTCATTCTCTTCCCTATTCAGCCCTGTCCAGCTCAGTCCCTATATGTGGGTCAAGCTGAGGTTATCGGAGGACAGTTGTCCCCCTGGTGTTTACACTTCTTCCCAATAAGCACACTTGTGATGGATGATGCAGACGCGAGACCATCGGTCATCACATTACCCTCCGGAGTGGGGCTCTGCCACCTGATGGTCACTTTGGTATAAAATAAATTCACACACGTGGAAAGTAACAGAGGTCTTCTCAGGTATTGTTATGCAGAGCCGTTCGGCGGTAATGTCTCAGAGCCGCGCTGGCAGTGTGCAGATGTTTCAGCAATCTCTCAGCGCTGGCACAATGAGGTTTAGCCTCTGCAGGCCCCTCTGGCCCCGCGCCATCCTTTTTGGCAATTTAAATGTGCCAGTAAATATAACCGTATACTGCCAGCAATAGCTGTTGCACTCAGCACTGCACAGAACTGAGAGCGAGCCAGTCACTAATTTCAGAGATGCTAAATCCGCTTAGTTTGACACACATACATATAACATATATATATATAAATTGCATTCCAAAAACAAATTACAGAAGGCACAAAATTGGAACAATTATTGCAAAAGCATGATTTAGAAATCATAACTGTACCTTGGTGAAAAGCTGGGGGTGTGAGGTGACCCATTTATTTCTACAGTCAGTCATGTCCAGCTTTATCTTCTGCTGCAGAAGGGTACATGCGTTACAACTCTGGTCCCAGTCTGTATGAATGGAGTGTCCTTGCTATGGCTTTTAAATAATAAATTGCAGAATGTCCTTTTTTTTTTAGCCGAATCTTCCTGGGTAATCTTCCGCCACTAGACTTTGTTTTCAAAGCCTGGCGGTGAGGCACTAGAAATTAATTGCTCGTGTGACATTTAAACATTTATTTACTCAGAAGCCATCTGAAGCTGCTTTGGTGGAGTTGTCATATTTGAACTATCATGCCAAATGCACCAGTGATTACTGGGCCTGCATTCACTGACAGCGCCTTGTTCCACTAAAGGCATTTGGTATAAAAACAATGTGACATTTGGGATGACGCACAAGCCCATGGAAGTACAAAACAAATTGCGAGTGAATTTGACGTACCTCTGTATTTTCCAGAAAAAGGCCCGACCAAGCAGATTTGTGCTATAGCTATATGAAATCTCATTGATTTTGCATCTGAAACCAGGTTGAGGGCTGCGGCATGCGTGATGTGTTGATGGCAGACTCGTGCGTCACAATGAACTTGAACTGTGGGAAGTGATTCCCCTATAAAATCCTGCTCTTTCAGCAGCACAAATGCACTCACAGTAAACAGGGCAACAAAATGAGTACAGAAGCAAAGGAGAAGTCATGAGGGTTAAGAATGGGTGGAAGGATTAGGCCAAAGATCCTTGATTACTAGCTCCGCTTTAACCATCTCTGATTAGGCATTGGGTTTAGTTGATGTATCTAACTATCCATTTCTGTATCAGGCAGGTATAGGTAGACTGATGCTGGTCCTGGTCTTGGTGCTGGGTCTGTTTTTATGGCACACACACACACACACACACACACACACACACACACAAACATAAAGTTTTAAAAGTTGCGGGATGTTTGCCAAACAGATCTATCCTTCCATGACAGTGACATAAACCCTTTCACCTGATTGTAGGTAGATGAAGTGATCAGGCCGATTGTCTGGGAAAAGCCTCAAGAACTTGACAGAGAATTCAGCTTACTCCAATGATCTGTGCAGTAACCATATTGAGCAACTGTCAAACTAGGTAGAATGATTTATTCTGTGGAGAAAATCACTACGAGTTAAACCTAACACGGCTCCCTGTGTCAGCATCGCGCAGCCTAGCCTGTGTGTGTGGAAACATGCTGGGCCAGATCTGTGGACGCACCCAAACTGCCCCCTGTCCCCATTCCAGTCGGCTGTATGAATTACACAGAGATGTGGTTCCAGGTGCCTGTGCCTCTGATACAATGCATGGTCAGCACTATGTTTATATGTGTGTGTGTGTGTGTGTGTGTGTGTGTGGTGGTTGTAAAAGCATGGAAAATTACATTCTGGTTGTGATGTCTACTGACACCCCTATGAATAAGGGGTAATTAGAGCTTAGAGCTACTAGTGAAATGGAGCAGAAAGGGGAGGAAGTGAGAGGCTTTGCAACTCCAGAGTGTGACATAGTGATCAGGTAAGGAGGGTTTTATCTCCTACAAACGGAAGTGGGGTGAGTAATGGCTGCCTCTCGAACTTTGTTTAGAAAACATCATTTTCTATTTCCTCTGTTCTTCATCCTGTTGTATGATTAGTTTAATCTTCAGTAAACTTCTATTTTTTTTTTCTGTCTTCTCTCTGTTTTCAGAGGAACTGGAAAGTAAGCCGCAGACGTGCTCTGACATTTGAAATAAGCAAGCAAAAGCATTAACATGGAAGATATATTGGTGGTCTAAAGTAGGCTGATTTTTTTTAATGAGTCCGAGAGGTCCTTTTTACATATACAGTGCTGAGTTCTCAAAAGTCATAATGACGAGGTTATACGCAAATTAGAGATACACCTATGCCCCCGAATAACCAGTGCTCCTGCGACTCCGCTCAACTTCAGCTCACAGAACGATCATTATGCAGTACACAACTTTGGCATATTCATTTCAAATATCTCATTCTAATTAGCAATTAATCCACAAACACGACAGGCTAATAATCTTTGAATATGACATTCAGGTAATTGATTTGCCTTAATGTGACAATCCCACAGCAATTCATTAAGGTCTTCACATCGGCCTCTGAAACCTACTCTATGGAATGACACAAAGTTTTGAAGGAGTTAATACAACTACCACGCAGGTCAGAAATTGCAAATCCAGCCTCATCCCCCCCCCTTACGGTCCTCCCTGATAATTATTTCCTAAACGATTTGGGTGTTAATTGACGAGCTTAATGAGCTGTTCGGGACGAGTCTTTGGACCTGCCCGCAGGGCTCCCTGACTCCTCCCCCCTGGGCTGGAAAGCCCGAGGAGATGTCCTCCAAGACGTCGGGAAAATTAAACATGCCACTCTGCCAAGGTCTTCTGCCAAGGTCGTCCGCAAATGCCATGGAAGGCACACCATCAATCTCTCCCAGTCAGAGCTGAGGGAGGGGCAGCAGACCCTTTGTTTCAGCTCATGCCACATATTGCATTTACATCTCCGATACGAATTTTACAGCAGCTTATGATAATAGGGACGCCTTTTTAGAAGTGAACTAGGCCTTGACAGAGAGGCAACGGAACAGGTTTCACATGAAGGACACTTCAAAGACAGCTTCATACACAACTTTCTTTTGTCTTTGAGACAATATGTAAACTTTTATAGATCTGAGCAGATAATGAGTGATTTAAGAAGAGTCCTAACTTCTGATCCATTTAAGATGACTGTCCCCACAACACGTCTCTGTTATGAAACTTCAACGAATGCTGTCTCTCTCCGTTTGTTCACTCTGGGTCATTGGTGTAGCTGTGAATGACACGCCGCTTGACAGAGTTAATTTCTGTATTTGATTAAGACGGCACCAAATGTTTTCATTTTTCTCTTTTTTTGCCTCACCAAAGAGCCCACTCAGGGGGCTGAGAGATGCGAAGATGGGAAAAGTAGCGCCTGTTTACTTGACTTCCTAAAAGCCATTTGGAGTTAGGAGTCCCTGGGAAAGCAATTAACCTCTACATGTGGGATGTGTATGCGTGTGTGTGTGTGTGTGTGTGTGTGTGTGTGTGTGTGTGTGTGTGTGTGTGTGTGTGTGTGTGTGTGTGAGTGTACTGTTGTGTGTATGTGTGCGTGCATGTGTAGCTGCTGAAATAGCAATAGCTCAACTCTCCTACTTACTGCTTCATCCTCTAGCATTCTGTGTCAGCAGGGACAGCTGCTCAGGGCTGAGCTGAGACAGCTCATATCCAGTATGGCACAGAGTGGCTCTCCTGCTAGTCCACACGTCAGCACCCCAGAACTTTTTTTTTTGTTTATGTATTTATTCTTCAGTGTCCCTAAAGTTTGATAAGTATGTGTTCTTTCTCTTTTCTGTTATTCATTTCACTCATTTATTCTTTCTTTGTTTTACTTTTTATGTCTTTCTACATGCCATTCTGTGTCAGCTGCATTTCATTGGCTCTGTACCTGTACTCTGCTAAATGACAATAAAGTTGAATATAATCTAATGTAATCTAATCTAATCTAATTCTGTACTCCATGTTCTCTTAAAAATATATGTATTTCCCTTTTCACTTCTTCTTTTACATGAATATATAAGGCTATGCATCTCTTTCACCCAGATCTTCCAATAAGAAAAAGGCCAGCCAGACATTAAGTTGACATTTGTGTAACTGGACTGCACTGGATGGATTAGGAAGGCTAGTCTTTCCTCTCTCACACCCCTCTCCTGTGTGTCATTATAGTGGAAGACTGGTGATGTTTTCCTCCTGTGGCTTCATGACTAAAAGCACAGTAGTGTGGAAGAGACAGGTAAAGAGGAGGAGGAAATGGGGGTGAGATAGAATTTATTTTTCACTTCTGCACATCTTTGTTCTCCCCAGCATAAATCAGTGGCTCTCTGTGTCGGCAGTTATGTGTGAGAGTGATTGTATGTATATGACATGCCCATGGATATTCTCCCTTTGTCTCTTATTCTCTCTCTCTCTCTCTCTCTCTCTCTCTCTCTCTCTCTCTCTCTCTGTGTGTGTGTGTGTGTGTGTGTGTGTGTGCATGCAGGAGTGGGTACGCTGCATAGCCAAACCTCTCTGTAGTGCACCGCAATCAAACACGTTGTAAGTACCGTGCTGGTGGGGTGAGGAGATGGGGGGGATGGCGGGGTGGGTTGCGTCATCAGTGCAAGAGCACTGACCCTCAACACCCTCACTGATGAGTTAAGATCCATCTCCGCAGAACCCCCCCTCTCTCTCTCCATCTCCATCTATCTGTCTACATACCCACTTAGTTCTCATCTCCCCAACCTGCAATCCTCCCACAGACCAGTGGGCTCTGGCTTGAGGGACACTAATATGCCTCGGTCTGTAGGGTAATCAGGCCATGTTGCAGACGTAGAATGAGAATGAGAGAGAGTAGGAAATTATACATACTTCAATAAACCAATGTGTATGCTAATGGCTGCATGTTATGCATATATCACCAATTGTTTTTGCCAAGTGGTATGCCCGACCCTTTTACTAAGCTCAGCGGACCAAACCCTATAAGCTTTATTTGGAATTGAATATGTAAGGCAATTTCCTGTGGTTGTCTTGGGAACCATAAAAATGATTAAAATGTTTTGTTTATGTTTGCAGCTACATCCCTGCATGTCCCCTGCTGAATTACAGTTCACCGAGAAGGTGACAGGTTTACCTGTGTGCCACACTCTTTAATAGATAGATGAAGAGAGGGGAGAGAGACAGAGAGAGAGAGAGAGAGAGAGAGAGAGAAAGAAAGGTTTGGGTTGTGGTGGGAATTGAGTTCTGATTGTGTGCCAGTGTTATGTTTGCACTAGCAATGGCAAGCACACTCTCTACGCTCTGGCCTTGTTTTCCAAGAAAGAAAGTGACGGGGAAGAAATGTCTTCCACGGTTATGTTGTCATTTGTTGTTCATTGTTATTTGAGATAGGCTATATCTCGGCAGCTGTTGGGGATCATCTGTTGATTCTGTGTCTGCACACAAACTATGGAAATACAGTATAATATTGCTGAGACCGGACAAACAGGAAATAGGTATGGAGAGTGACACCATGCCCATTGTAAAATCATTGAGTTGACTATGTGAATAGGAAACGAGTCATTACATCACATTAAAGCTGCTATACTGTATCTTGTACAGCATAACAGAGAGCCGGGAAGAGAAATAGAGTTTGTTGTACTGAATTTCACAGCTCATTCTTGACACATCTTTTTATGCACAAACTTGGACACATCATCCAAGCTGTAGCCTCAGTGGTTTCGGGTCTTCCAAAAGATACCCACGTCCAGGTCGCTCGACGGAGGTGGATCAAGCCCACGGCCTGTGTCCAAGGGGAGTTCCGTTGACCCCACTGATCACCCCTTCTTCTCCAGCCATCTGGATGCTTACTCTGCCACCTCCATGTTGTTGTCCGTCCTGCTCGTTCCCGTAATGCCCAGTGTTCTCTAGGCCTTGCTGAACCTGCCAACTACCTGGCTGCCCTTTCCTCTTGCGAGCACCCAATCTTTCGCCTGCGCCTGTGGCAGTGCTTACTTTGTTGTTTTCCTCTGTTATGGCCCATTGGGGACATTCTCTCACTATTGTCTACCAAATTGCTGATGAGCTACATGATAATGGGCCATTATTATTTGGGGTTGAGAACACACAGCACTCACCTCATTCCAACCCTAGAAACATTATGCATTACATGACCCATCTCCCACCGCTTGTTCGTCATTTAGTTAATGAAACCATTTTTGGTTTAAAGTCCAACCTCTCTCCCACCTCCCTCTCTTGCTGCAGCTTTCATCATGGACCGTAACAGTCTTCCTGGACAGTCATTGTTATCTCCAGTATCATGAGCTGTCTTGTGGCCTCAGCGACAAAGATGATGTCTAGTCTCAACACGGACTGGGTGACTGGAATTTATAGCTGCCTCTCCAGGTTGACCTCCATCGTCCACTTCTCATGTTGTGGAGAGAAAAGTGACAGTTTTGTGCCTGTTCTTTTTTTTTTTTGCCCGCTCGCCGTCCTTGTGATCATCCCAGCTATTATCGCATCACCACTGCCCTGTGTCACGGCTTTGCCTCGCTCCTCCTCCTGTTAGGGTGCTCTGTCTCTTTTGGCCTCCAGGGGTCACTGTTGAACACTTACCTGTCTTGTTTGTTTTGGTTTCGGCTGTCTTTATGTGACAGGTGCTTGATCTTGTGTTTTGGTTTGCCATGTGCTCCAGGCCATGCCTTTCCTTTGTGTTTCCCTCCATTTTTGTTTCTCACCACCTGTTGTTAATGAGTTATTGTCATGTGACCAATTAGTACTTGTATTTAAGTTCCGGTTTTCTGTTTGTTGGCCACTGAGACTTTGTCAACTCCACACGTCCCTGGTGAGCTCTTTTGAATTCTTTGACTAGCTATGACGAAAACCTTTTGTGTTCATGGACTTTGCTGCTCTTATTTGTTGATCTCTGATTTCGGAAGTGCCTTTTGTTGCCAAAAGCAACTGTTTTTTCCCTCCTTTTTGCTGAACTGATTTATGGACTCTGTTTCTGAGCTTTTTGTGGAATAAACAAGACAACTTTTTTTTTTATTTGAACCTCTGCATTTGAGTCTGATCTCTACCTGGACCATAGCACAGTGGTTAGCACTCCTGCTTGCCAAGGCCAGCGACCCGGATTCAATCCCCGAGTCGGTTCTAATACCTCCTGTCTGTGTTGCTTCTATGGGTTCATATAATGTGTCTTTTTGTCTAGCCTCCCTAACCTTCCTCCTTCCTTCCTCCTGTCCTAGTCCTTCCTTCTAATTCATTTTGTGAAGGATACGAGGACGGAATGATAAGAGGATGGAGGAATGAAGGAGCGACAGATGAGAAATGAAACATCCTTCTCACTCACGCATAATTTTCAAGAGACGTCACTTACTGATAATGTGGCGCATCACCTCTTAGGTTAGAATAAATAGACACGCAAATTGCAGAGACTATAAACTTACACCAAAGCCTATAAATTGCATATGAACATGGACTCTTCCCACTTATTGACCCTGATAATGAGGTAATGATTGATAGTTCTTGAGACATGAATGAAGGGCACGAGCTGGAGGACCTAGGACTGAGAGGCCGTATGCAAATAGACCTCTGAAGTTCGCCTACAAAAAAGTTGCCATCTTTGACACCCGGTATCTGGCGATTTTTATCTATGGGAAAATAACATGGGGATTTTGAATTATCGCACCTGTTAAACTCTCGTGGGGATGAAAGTCGGAAATGCAGACGTTTTCCTCAACACACTTGTCCCCTGCCTTCGAGTGGATACTGTGATCTCCGGTACGTGAAGGCGGCACACTTTGATTTTTGCTACCCAAGAGCTAACTTGCAATGCAACTTGCCATAGGTAGTTAGCTTCAATTAACAACCGGATCTCCTTATATGGGCAAAGATGGCTGTTTTGGTTCTTTTTTTGTAGGCGAACTTCAGAGGTCTATAGAGCTTTGAGATAAACCCTCTCTTGGTGAGCTGGGTGCAGGTGTTTGGAGTTGCACTAATTACTTTCTGGTTTGGGCCTTTAAGAAGCACTTTGAACAGAGGTTGTCCACAGTCGCCGCTCCGTCTCTCCCACACCGTTTTGGAACTGCATTGTACTGATTACTTACACTTTTATTTTCCAAATCCAACACCACTACTGACTTTAGTAAACCTACTCTGTTAAGTTCTATTCTATTTAAGAAATGTAATAGATCATCGCTGTTACTGAGCCAGGCTTGTAATGCCTGCTTGCTCACACTTCCATTGCAGCACAGAACTCTGGATCCACCTTTCGTCTCTCCTCCACACTTGTCAGGTTGATGCCAAACCCTTGAGTCCAGACCTGCTATGTGTCACACTGCCCAGTAGGAAATTCTGCTTCAGCTGACCTTCATCTTGCTGGACTACCTTAGCTTTCCTCCTCCTCCTCCTCCCTATCCCATCTGGTAAGCCCTGCACCAGCCACCTGGGTGTATCTGGACAGACTGTGCGGCAGGTGCTCTCAAGTCTGTGCCATGAACTCCCCTCCGACCAAGCTGAATGGGCCCATAAGGTTGTTGGTGTAAGTGTTCATTCATTCCAATATTTCTTTTAAAATAAATATTGATCAGTGTAGTTTATTTGTTATTTTATGAGTTCATTCACAATCTGTGATTCATTTGAATAGACAAGACACCGAGAAGAGTGATTACACTGTATTACTGGCAATAAAAACTGTGCTACTGCTTCCCTCTGCTGGTCATGTGAGCATTCCAGCAGCCTTCTCTTTTATAAAGTACATTAAGGTACTAAAGCATCTGCATGTTTGCTCTAAAATCATTGCATGTCAATGCATAGAACCCCTTAGAAAGAATCATGATTCATTGTCTACTCAAAGTCTGCGCTATAGGTATTTCAGAAACTCGTTCAATGCCTAGAGCCTGGTGTTTATAGTCTGTAAGGAGTAGTAGTATCAACAAGGCCACACAGAACTGAGATCATATTTAATCACATACGATGTGATCCCAGATGTACACAAACATCACATGAATGGCACAGCCTGTACAGTATAAAGCCACTTTGTCTTGGTTGGAAGAACTGGGATTGGAGAATGCTACAAAGCAGGGCCTGCAATTCTATTTTAAAACACCTGGGGGCAACCTACCTTCAGTTTTGAAGATCGTATGACAATAGGCCCATAAGGAAGTAAAGACTTGACAAAAAGACTGACAAAAAAGGCATTCCTTCACACCATTAAACCATGCTTAATGACATCTTTCAGAATAAAGAGTTTATAGACTGTTTTCATATCATTGCAGCTGAGGCTTTTTTAAAAAAAAGGTTAGTGCAATGTTCACAAGGGATGAAATAAATTGAAAGACCGTAAACAACACAGCAACAAAATGATAGCCTAACACCTAAAGGGCGTTTACAGAGTCAACACATCAGACAGAGATAAGCCGTGAATACATTAACCTTTACAGCCTGTTTGTATGAGCCTGTATAAGCACTTGAGTCCAAACAAAACAGTGGTTATCTGTGTTTCAGTTATGCCCAACAGATTTACTTCTGTAAAATGTAAGGCATGGTGTTGATAATATTTAACTGTTAGGTTAATAATTTAACATAATGAACATACCTTTTACTTGCTTTGAGCACCCTAAGACAACGTTTTATTTCTACCCAGCGTATCTTAAAAACACACAATATAATTGAATGTTTCCATTTAAAAAAATATTTCTCCTCTATGTTCCCCCAAATGCAACATCATCAAGGTTCAACATTCCACATTCATACGCACTGTAAGTCAAATGATAACCCACTGTCATTACTGCAGAAGAAAGTGTATAGTAATATTATTAAAGGGCACCCCCCCCCTTTCCTTATTCCAGTGCCCCTCATCCCTAACTCTACTGCCTGCAAAGGCCCAGGGCTCATGGACTTCAGATTCATCCCTGGTAAACCATCCACAGAGAACAGAGTTCCAACAGCATACCCAGAAGAGCAACAACATTCCACCATGGAGGGTAGAAATATTTCTGCACTTGTTTGCTCTGAGCTGTAAGAGTGGGGTGAGGTGAGGCAGTGAGACAAGGTCAGGTTTACAAAGTAACTTCAGTTTTTTTTTTTTTTTTTTTCGGTAGATCTGTTTTGTAACAACTGATTGTGGAGAAATGATGGCCCCTGTGCAGATTTCAGAGCAAATGTTAAACATTAACAGGCGAAGGGAGAGGTAGCACCTATCTGTAGGAGAGAAGCACACATGGGTACTCTGTTTTGCTTTTTTGTGCACAACTATGTGCATATGTGTGTGTGTGTGAGAGAGAGAGTGTATCTATGTCTGTGTCTGTATTTGTATGCGAGTGTCTTTTTATCTCATGTCATGCATTTCTACGTGTGCAATGTGTTTTCGCTTTCATGTGTGGGCTTATGTGGACGTCACAAACATCAGCCAAACAGGTTCGCCATGCTGACTAGGAATATCTGCTGATAAACCTTTCCAGTCTGCTGATAACCCTACCAATCTTACAAGCATGCTGAGAACTTTCATGGGTAAACACCTGCGTCTTTCCTGCTATGTGTCACAATAAGGCAGATAGGCAGATAGGGAGACCTCTGTACCACTGTTTTACCAGTGTTCCAGACTTCTGAACAGAACTTTGAACAGAAAAATGTTGTGTTAATGGAGTTTCCACCAATACCACAGATAAACGTATTTATTGACATGCACTCCCAGCCCACACACCGAGATAGTGCGCTCTGAATTTTATGAATGAGAAGACTTCAAAACATTGTGGCTCCCCCCTACACACCCACAGAAGGGTCGGTCTGTGATTGGCCTCCTTGGGAACTGAAGACAAAAGGCTGAATCTCATTGGCTCCCAAGTGTGAGCCCATAGGCAGTAAAGAGTGTTGTTTTCCAAAGGCACGCTGATTAAGCACAGTAATAAACATCTAAAACAAAACTAGGTCACTAACTGTCAGGTTAGATTGCCAATTATTGGTCAAGTGCAATAAACATGTGATTGTGTCAGAGTCCTCTGGGAAATTAAACAGTGCTCGGGTGGACTGCGAAGGGCTGGAGACAGAAAACAAGGTCTAATGATCACAAAAGCACAGGATGCCGTACACTCAGAACAAAGGCTCTCCCAGCATATTAATTAAAGTGAGCCCATCGATAGCTTTAACAAGTTGCTACTATTAACTCAAACAGATAGGATCAAATCATTGTTCCATCAAACTTATCATTGGTCGGATCTCACCAAAACGTCATGACTAATGAAGAGCCTTGGATGACTACAGGGCCTGCACAGCATCTCTTGATCCGTCTAACACGCATTAGTAACTATCACGACATATCTACAGCACTGGAACAGTCTGAAAATGAGACTGAAATCAACTCTAGGGCTTAATCCTATGTCTCAGAGGGAGGATTAGCATGTCTTTTTCCCCCCCTACACAACTCCATGCAAACGCATGAAGAGGATGTCAAAATCCAGCCTGATGAGTCAATTTATGGCACGTTTTAACATTTTTATTATTTTAAATATGCTGCTATTCCTCACAGACTTGGAGCCTAATCTGTGCCATGCTTGATCTAGGATTCATTTGATCTGTCATAACATCATGCTGCTTCATCCTCAGATGAAGCCCAACCCAGCACGAGATAGGAGAAAGAAAGAAGAAAACGACTCAGAAAGAGAGAGAGAGAGATGGAGAGAGAGAGGGGTGCAGGGGGAGAGCGCTGAGAGGGATTGCTCCAGAGAGCAACAAAGAAAGGGTGTATGAGAGCGAAAGAGAGACCTTTCATCCCTGATCACCTGTCATTTGCAAGGCAGAAGAAAGAACGAGAGAGAGTGTCTGAGGGAAAAAGAGATGTTTTTTCCTATTCCCGAATTGTGATACTGCTATGAGAAAGAGCTACAGTACGTATGAAAGCAAATGTAATGCCTGTGTACAATGCCTGTACAATATGTGTACAGCTACTCAAAAACTGCAGCCAATACTGCACACACAGGTGAGAATTGACCATACGCTATATTGCACATATCTCTGTTGCCGCAGACGATAGCTGAACATGCCAAGTTCATCAGATGCTGGCTGAAGGCACTGTTGTGCTCTTTTGATAAATGCTTGTGTGTGACATTTAAGCTTTTTTTTTTTTTTTTAAATCACTTGACCCTTGCACCGCATTGGAAAGGACCTCTGTTGGCATTCATTATCCGCCTGCTCCAGGAATCCCTGGAATTCAACAGAAAAAAAACCCAACTACTTTTAAGTGAAGCATTTTGAGAAACACACATTTCTTTGGCTCACTGATTGTAGAAGGTGGGGATGCCTTTGTGCGACTACAGAGGAGGAGGCTTGTTGCTGGGAGGCCCGGATTGTTTCCGTGCGTGACCCTCAGTCTCTGGCACATGCCAATGCCTGCGCTGCGTTTATCTACATGTGCCACATGTCCCCGCCGGGCTTTTGTGGCACACATCATTTGAAAGAGGGGCCTACAAGCTTTTATTTTTCACATGGTCTCTCTCTCTCTCTTTTTCTCTCTCTCTCTTTCCCTCTCTGTCTATTTAAAAAGGAAACATACCCAAATACGACCTGCAAAATCAACCTTTCAAAAAAAGAAAATGAGTGACAGAAAGGAAAGTGGAAGAGTGATAGATAGAGAGAAGAAACAGACAGAAAAAAGAGAAAGATCATGATGTGTGTGTGTGTGTGTGGTGGGGGTGGGGGGTCATGTCTGGTTGAGTCCTGATGTGAGCCCATCTTGGTATCACGAGGTGCAGCCATCACTAAGGGACCCTGTCTGAGACGCCGGAGAGAAAAAGACATATTGAAATTGATGAAAGAAAGCAATCCCTCCTTTCTCCACAGGCTCTTATCCCACAAGGCATGCTGAAGTCATTGCTGGATGGCAAAAAGCTGTTGCCACCACCCCATCCCTGCAAAATGTTGTTGGTAATATTCAACTAAAACATGTTTTCATGCCTGAGGTGTACAATGTCAGTCACACACAGCCTTTCAGAATGCAATTCTGACATGTTCATTCATCCATGGACTCTGGAAATCAAAACTTCATGGGCTTGACTCGCTCTGCATTGCTACAAATCTGTGGCTTAAAATCCTCATTTTAGAGAAAAATAAATGTGTGTTGGGTGGGGGGTTATAACTACCATAGATTCCTGTGCAGTTTTCATCATGGCATAGCAGATTCTTTCCTCATTCCAAATAGAAAAGCTAAGTTAGTGAACACATAGGCTACGGCTGTAAAGCTTTCCAGTGCTCTTCTGCGGCCCTAATACAATTCTGCATTTAAAATCCTTAATTTGTGTTTCCAAACAAACATGTGTGGGGAAACTGCGCTCCAGAGCGTTGAAGTTTTCTGAAACTTGGAAAGCAGCCATATATACTGTAAATCAATTTCCAGATGAGTTCCTTCCTTCATGTTTTTTTTATTATTATTATTATTTTATTTTGGCATCCAAACGACCAAAGCAAATGAATAAATAAAAGAAAGCATCTTCTAAAGACCAACAATGTCAAAAATCGCCTCTGAGTCAAAATTAATTTAAATTTCTTGCCAAGAATATCAGATCGCAGCTACATTTTTCTGTGTGTGCAATAACTTGCTCCAGGTCAGGAGTCAGAGTCTTAATTTTGGTAACGGATTAGCATAAAAAGGATGATACACCCTCAGTATTCATTTCATCAAAATGCCAGGAGCCTGGGAGAGACAGAGAGAAAGAGAGGGAGAGAGAAAGAGGAGAGAGAGAGCAAGTGCTTTCCTGTTTTCCTTTTTGTTACTTTGGCCCACTAATTTGGGTGAATTCATGGCAGACTCAAGTTAATCCCCAAGTCAGACAACTTAATTAAGCGTAATTCTCTTCTATGGGTCTTATAAATTGACATGGCATGTGCCGTACACTGGCTCTCTGGATGACTTAAGTGTTGATGATTTTGTTAAGGTTAGTATAGTGATGGCAGTGCTGGCTTACATCACTTGTCTGAGCTTGGGCATGATTTCTCTATGAAATGATATCAGGGATCTGCCTGGTATGCAGTCATTATATACACACACATACTGTAATCTGTGGGTGTAGCCTATCGCTTGTTCAAATACTGTATGTTTCAGCACAACGCTGACACTTGGTTATTTAATTGTCATGAGCCGTGACCTCTCCCAAATTACATGATGTACTTGTCTACAGTGGTACATAATTATTTCTGCTATACAAGGCTATGCGAAAACATCATTTAGACCTATATAACAAGGAATGGCCATTATCTATGTGATGAAGAATGCATATTAGCAGTGTAGGCAGATGTGGACAGTTTGGTTTTGTATAACAAAGCTTAAGAGTTCTGTCAGCAAGGTATTCATTTTATGATAAAACATTTAAATGGCAAAATATGTGTTTGCATGGGATTACGGCCAGGACAAGAAACATAGGCCTCTGATAACAAGGGTTATTTAATAATGCACTAATGATAGGTAAAAAACCTTTTTGATTACACCTTGATGTGGAAAACATACAGTGTATGTTTGGACTCTGTAACCAGTAGCGCCACAGTAAGTCTGACGGCTCCAAACTGACAGGGGGCAATAGTACAGCCTAATGACCAATGACCTTCAAAGGTCCTACAATTTGTAGCACCCTCTTCCTGTAACATACAAAACAGAAGCAGTAAGGCAACTGCAGACCCTCGCCCCTGTTTTCGACTCTGACTGCAGACCCTTGTACAATATTCACCACAGTGTGATCTGTGATCTGAGCTGGATGCAGGAGGATATAGTGACCCTCTGTCTTGCATAACAACTTGAAGTACGTAAGATCAGCACCGTTTAAGTTATATAAGGGGACACACACACTAACAGACCTGATGACCCCCCCGCCACTGAAAAATAATTCTTACAAATTGTTAATACAAATACATGCACCAGATGCAACCAATGTGATGACAGATGACAGGGTTTTCTAAACAGAAATGAAACTCAAAACAAGTTTCACAATGCATCAGTCACTTCCTGTCTTTTTAAGGAAGCATTAAATATGTATCTAATATGTCCACCCCATGGCCTAATGAGTAGGTTTACCAGACCTTACCAGACATAAAATTAACGGACGGGCATTACATATTTCCATGGGGGGCACAAATTGATCACTGTTGCCGGAACTTAAATTGATCACGGTAGTTTAAGATAGGCCATCAGTGTTTCCCATACATTGACTTATTTGTGGCGGCCCACCACAATATCAACATTGACCACCACACAATGATTTTTCCAGGTTGTACTAAATTGTACTTAAATCTGGTTAGCATCATAACCATGCTGCGCTAATTTGTTAAAAACTGTTGAATTCATGTTAATTCTGCAAACCTACCACCACAAATAGACCCTTTCAAGAGAGTTCCATTATCAGCATCATAGTTGGCCCCACAAGGCTTCCGTTTTAACATTCCATATGTTATCTTAATGCAGAGGAAGTAGATTGGGAACCAAATAGAACGTTCAAGCATTGTTTTTGTTTTTATTGTTTTTAAGGGTCTATAGAATTCAATTCTGTGGGAAACACTGGGCCATTAATAGACACTGGGGTTACAACAACTGAATTCAAGCAGATATCTAGTGCCAAAAATGACCTAAGTGTGGCCTATAATTAGGCTATATTCAATTGCAAGCGTACCCTTGACAAAACATTTTGATATGAAAATGTAGATGTGGTAGTCTATAACCTGTTGTAAAATAGTGCAGCTCCTTTAAAGCTGCAGTTGGCAAGATTTTTTTGATCATATTCACTCAAACCGAGACTATGATCCGACAGAACAACATAAATCAGACGGTTTTAGAAAACAATCAGCACTTCTACCTCCACCTAGAGCCTGTAATTTGTTTTGCAAAAATCCACAGCTCCCGGTTCTTCTGGTCCAATCAGAGCAGGGCTGTGTGAGATCTGACTGTCAATCACAGTCTGGTGTAGTCTGGTGCGCACTGACGAGCAAAACTTGATGAGAGGGTGCTCGGTGGTAGTGGGGGAGGGGCATAAGAGTTGTAAACATTCAACATTTTGGCTACATCCCCTTAAAGGGACACCAGGCAATGTTTTTGTGTTAATTACTCATCTTCGTAAGTCAGTATATGGTTAATTGACTCATTACAGGGCGAATGAAGACTCTCTCGCCCGCCCCTACTGCCTGTAGGAAGAATATCCTGCTTGCAAGTTCAGTGTATCGTACCCGCCGACCGAAGCAGGATCAGTTTACATCCTGCATACAGCACAGAGGCAGGCTAACGAAACACTAGCGATTGTTGCAAATGTGTGTATAATGGCAGCGAAGCGAAGAAGCAGCGAAAACCCTTGACGGAAGATGCAAAGAAAAGGAAAAGAGCTTCAGACCGAGCGAGGGGGAGTTTCGAAGAAAAAATTAGCATCAAGCTTGCCTGGTGTCCCTTTAATCTGTCAGACTTGCCAACTGCAGCTTTAAGAAAGCCCTGTGCGCAGGGATGGAGAGATAAAGGGAGAGGGGGACAGGGTATGTGTGTTTAGAACTGAGATGCGTATGAAGAAAGAAGATGTGCTGTTGAGACTGGAGCGAGTCATATTCAAAATAATGTAAAAAATAAAACTGCAGACAAAACTGAAATCCTCATTCATTTGCTAAGCACTTTCAGATAGAGGGAAAGGGAGTTACGGATAACTTCAGCCATGTGGTATCATGAAGCTCCTCTATGTTCTCCGATAGGTCAGAAGAAAAAACAGTTAACGCTATCAAACAAACCCAGAAACTACTACTACTATCACTAATTACCGGTACAATATGAGACAAAGCCTACCTGCAAGCCGATAAGTCCTATATTTATCATCGGATGACTGGGGTTAGTGCAGAAGTGAAGTGGACTGAGGTTTACTCCTGCAGCAATATCAAACAGAGCAGAGAGAGAATGTGGTATTTCTGGTTAGGCCTTCCATGATGGTTTTCTTAAGTGACAGAAAAAGTAGGGGGACCCAAAGAGAAAGTTTTTAACATGCATTTTTCAAGCATTTTCAGGTGAAAACAAAGACGGTTTCTCTCAGATGCAAACCTGTACTAGATTTATCCAAGTAAGTATAACTGACAAGATTGTCAAAAGAATGTAGGGCCATACGCATGTGACTTTTGAAGCTGATGAGGAAGTCCCAACCTGAATTTGCATGTGGGGAAAGGAGAAGGTGTAGGCCTATTGTTTTTTCCCCCAATCCCCTTTATTTTTTTATGGTTTCGTATCTATTTTCTGATGTTGTCGAAGTAAGTCAAGAGAAATATAACCACTGTCTACATCTGCTTAGCCTATTGGCTTGCCCAGTGGGATGTGCACAGACAGAAGTGACCCAAATAAGCTGCCAATGCCCAGCAGTAAACATGTTTTTGTGTCCCTTTTTCAGACCCCATATCTGGCTATTTTCCTGTCACTCCTCAGTTCTCCTCACTTACACGATGGCATGGGGTGTTTACAGTGTGACACACAAGCATGTGACTGTTCTGACCCCATCGCCTGTGCTGTGTGTCAATGACCCCCCCTGTCCTCACAACAAAGGTATCAGTTCAACCGACAACGCCCATCAGAGTGCCACTGACCCTGTTTCTGCGTTGCCTTCCTGTCTGTCTAACAGGTGACACTGCAGTGGACTTCCATATTGAATTAGGGACAAGATTCTAACCATAAGTCACAGTTGCTTCCAATACATAGGCCTTTCACTGAAAGCAGGCCTGGCATTTTGAGGTGAAGTAGACTGATTACAATTTTTACTAGGCCTAAATTCAGCGTATAAATATTGTTTACAACCAGCATATAATGGAGTCTGATTATCTCACTCTGGACACTTGACCTCATTCCTCATTCTTGTCTTGCCCGTTCAAGTTTGTTTTCAAAGTTACATGACTGCCACCACAGCAGCAGTGAGGTTGCGTTGATCCTGCGCGCGAGAGCATACAGCAGTGGATAGCCTACGTGTAATGCGTGGATGTAGGGGAGGTGGTGTGTATGTCGCGTCATATCGCCCGCCGCTTTATCATTGGCCAGCTCAACTCACCAGACACCAGCGCGCTTGTTTTCTGCAGAGGAAGCACGCCCGTGAGGTGAGCTTTGTGCTAAGGAATGAAATAGCCAACAGCGGTTTTTTTTTCACTTTCGTATCTCATCAAAACGATGATGTGACCAAACAGGCCGCTGACAAACTCTTAGCGCAAGCGGCGGTCACAGTGAAAACATTTTCAGGTGCGATAGTGTAAGCCACGGTCGCCTCTGAATCGCTGCAGACAGTGAGGACGCTGTTGTCTGGTGATCAAGGTAGGTAACGTGATGGAAGATGGTGCTCTCGGCTTAATCCTCTACGAGAACCATGAAGGATTATCAGTAACGTTAGTAAGCTGAAAGAGTGGTACAAACCCAGTAACAAAAACAGTTTGCAATGCTGTTGAACTAGTCGATGAAGGAAATGTTAGCATCATATTTTTATTCATTTAAATTGAGTGTTAACTATTGCCACTGTTTGTGTTTTCCCTCTGAAGTGCCAAATGCCAAGACTTGAAGGACACTGTTGGAGTTGCTCCTGTTCATCACGAATGAAAGCTAAAGACCTGTCGAGTGCCAGTTGGGTTTCATCTAAAGTAGAAGAAATGATGTCCATCATAACCTCAGTTATGCGGCATGCATATGGGTCCATTCACAGTATCCAGTCCGCTAACCTAATACGACGGGGCTTCGTGCTGTTTACCGTCGGAGTGTTTCTCGCATTGGTGCTAAATTTGCTACAAATTCAAAGAAACGTCACGTTGTTCCCCGAGGAAGTGATAGCAACTTTGTTCTCGTCTGCCTGGTGGATTCCACCTAGTTGTGGAACAGCAGCAGGTAAGGAAATGGCTGATTTTCAAACTCTTTTAAGTTAAATGACAAATATTGTATTGCTTCTTTAATTAGTATTAATTTGCAGACCAACATATAAGTACCGAGATGAGACAAAGGATGCTTGTCGCTATTGCAAAAGGAAAGGGGGGGGGGGGGGGTAGGCGATGCCTTTTGCGGAGTCAGGCGGCCATAGTTGACGCTAACGTTAGCTATCAGCCAGACTTTAGTAACGTTACACTTTGTTCCATCATTAGCTCGCTAATCAGCTATCTGGAAGACGTCGTGTGTGGTCCGTTTGTTGTTGTTCAGTGCGTTATGTAATGAGGCTCAAAGTCCACAGAAAAGGGGTGTCTTGTTTTGACTCATTCGATAGTAGCTTGCTAGTTCTATCGCCCATTTTATTCGCTGCCCTGGAAACAGCCTGGCATGTAGGGTCATATGGGGTGTGCTGATTTCTCATTGGCTTTTGTAGAACGGGTGAGTTGCGAAAGCGGCACGTTATTGGCTCTCACGTCGAACATGCCACTTGCCGAAAAAGAGAAACACGGAAGTCGTGCTCTCGAAAAAAATAAATAAATGTGCTGCTCACCCTTCCCCCCGCATTCCATAGACTAGACTCCAGTCTAGAGTGATAGCGTCATGTGCGAGCTACTGTTCGCTTTGTCTATGAAACGAAAGTAGAAATGATGCTTGAGCTTTACTTTTAGTCTGACACCACATCAATAAAAGAAACATCAACGAATTATTCTGCATTTACAAGTTTTAAATAACCTTAACGAAGAAGTAAAGTTAATGGTTAATAGTTTAGCAGATGCTTTCATCAAGGGATTTGCAGAATTCTTTCAACAGAATTACGTTGGACCCACCAGATAATAGAACATTCTAACAGTTTGCTACTGGCCTATTAGAATTTTTATACATCATTAGTTCATAATTTATATACACTTTGTACTGAGATGAAATGCCTCAAGTGTGACCAATGAGCATTTCTGATCTTAAAGCATGACTTTTTGTCAATATTATTGGCTAAATGTTATGATTTTTCATGTATGCATTTTGTTCTTGTACTTCTCCAGCTGTGGTTGGCCTGCTGTACCCTTGTCTGGACAGCCATCTTGGGGAGCCACACAAGTTTAAGAGGGAGTGGGCCAGTGTGATGCGTTGCATCGCAGTGTTTGTGGGCATCAACCACGCCAGTGCTGTATCCTTTTTTCTGACCGTCAACTTTATCAACTTTAAAACAGAGCACTTTTTTTGTTTTTGTTGAACTTTGACATGCAATATGTTCCACTTCCTTACGCAATAATGTCACCTCATGAAAGTTTCTTTACTGTTCTGTAAATTGCCCAAACACTAGTGCACTACATAGTGCATTGCATGAATTATTATCTACAGTGTTGTTAAGCTAAAAGTAATGTTAATAAGTATGCAATGGTGAATATATGCCGAAGCTTTCTCAATTTGTCTAGAACTCTTTGCAGTCAGTATATTTTGATTAACATTACCTGTTTGCATGGCTAAGCATAGAAAGCTAAGGCCAAAAGTGCTTTATAAGTGAGGTGTATTTCACTGCCAATTACAACTTGCTGCCTTTTAAAATGTCATCTTCCTAATTGTTCATCCAAGGCAAGACTGCAAAATATCTGGCAAGGACATGTGTACACATCCAAAGCAGTCAAATCGTTCCATTTGTTGAATACCCACTTCTCCACCAGTGCAGTTCATGGGCTGGTTCAGATGGATGCCTAATCACAAATGTGTTTTTTGTGATTAGGCAGCAAATGCACTGGCTCCTGTTTGTTTACTGTCAAGCCCGTGGAAGATCTTAATCCAGTTTTTAAAACAAAATTGAAATGGTACTTGCACCAGCTTAAAACCTGTAACCTGCTTTGCTTCAATGCAAATTAAGACTCATGTCTGAAACATGCATCAAGCCGTAAGGCCATTCATATGTCACTTTATAATGCTGCTAATGTGTGAATGAAGGTGTCGTCAGTGTCTATTTGCACACTGTATCGCATTTCCCTTAACTCTTCTTCAGAAACTGGACTTTGCTAATAATGTCCAGCTCTCCCTGACCCTGGCAGCACTGTCGCTGGGCCTGTGGTGGACGTTTGACCGCTCCAGGAGTGGCTTTGGCCTTGGCATCACCACAGCCCTGCTGGCCACACTCATCACACAGCTACTGGTCTACAACGGTGTTTACCAGTAAGTATCAGTCAATCGCATCAGCCGTTTGCAACTCAATATGTGTTCATTGCTGCTGATGGTGAAACTAGTAGTTGTGGGCGGGAAACAAGGGCTGATGCTATTTCAAATAAATATTTGTTTTCTTTCAATCTGGAAATCCAGAATAATCAAAACAAACATAGAGTGACAACAGTGAGAGCCCAGTTTTAGATAGTATTTTTCAGCTAGCACCCTTTAAGGGCTGCCCAGAAAATGTATGCAGTTATTTTCCCTGTTGGGAGTCCCAGATATGTGTGAATAAGTAGAGCTGGTAAGATAGGGAGGAAGAATGGAAAAACAGGGAGAGCGAATTCAGCCAATTACCAGCTTCCAACCTGTCAGACATAGGCATGCTCACAAACATCCTGGAGTGCAGCAGGATCCCGGAGCTTGTACACGCCTGTACATAAAGAGAAGAATAAGATCTCTCCCTCTCCCTCTCTCCCTCTCTCTCTCTCTCTCTCTCTGTGGAAGGAGGGAGGTGGAGAAATCAAGAGAAAATGCGAGCACATGAGAGATGGAGGGGGGAGATTCCTTTTATTTCCAGCATTAATCTTTAATGCTTCCTCCTGCTATTGATCTGTCTTTTTAGATCAGTTCATGTTTTTTTCCCTCGTTTTTCCTATCCTTTGTGATTTTTTTTTTTTTTTCGTCCATTGAAAGAAATAGAAGAGAGGTTTTATAAGGATGTGGACATGTCTTACTTAATATAATGTTTTTACCCGATCTTTCAGGTACACCTCTCCAGACTTCTTGTATGTTCGCTCGTGGCTACCCTGTATATTCTTCTCCGGGGGCATTACTGTGGGAAACATTGGACGGCAGCTGGCTATGGTGAGGCCTACTTCTCTCATTTCCTGCAGAACAACTATTTGACACAGTCACAATTAACACAGGCTGAGCTGTGACACATTGATGAGTGAGTCCATGAGGTTCAGTGACTGTACACAGGAAGACCATACGTAAGCATTTTTGAAAAATCTGGGGTTAATTTGCCATTTTCAGACCACAGAAGATAGAGAGGGGCTTGCACACCTTGATGCACCTTGATGGGTGCAGCTATTTCGCAAAATCAACTTAAGAGAACGAGAAAAGAAAAGCGCAACACTGCTTGCTCCATGGTTCATCCAGTTTACATCTGCATTTGTTCATTTGGCAGACACTTTTATCCAAAGCTATTTATTTATATATCTAATTTATCATTGAGGATCTGAAGTTTTGACCTTTGACCTGATGAAGTCAGACCTTCATCAGAGTCATTTTCAGACCAAACATGGCCCATGTTGAGAGGAATCCTGAACAGTGTTGTAAGAAGTAGATTGTGGTGCAGTGCCAGTACACAAAAAAGCAGTTACTTCCTCCAACTAAGAACTATGAACAATTTACTGGTCCAAAGTTGTCAATTAAAAGTGTAGTCTACTCCGAGAGAGCTGGGCAAGAGACTTCAAACGGAGAAGCTTGTCACAGTCCACCCCCCCCCCACCCCCAATTTTGGACAGCTTAAAATGTGTGTAATTATTTCCAAACTGAATTCTCAACGAAGCGATGTCACCGAAATGAGTTCATTGTTAACCCTCACGAAACACAGAGCCCCTCCGCATAGCTCAGCAAAAAGAGAGGGGGAGAAAAAACCCGAAAAACAAACAAACAGAAAAACAACTTAATCTAAGCGTGAGTCATGTCTCGCCTTTCGTCTCCCGTGGAATCTGGGTCCTGTGTAGCCCCTGTTCTCAGCCCGAATAAGGGAGCATGAAAGCAGATTACGCGTGTTGTTTTTCATGCTAATATTCCCAGACCTAGCCAACGGCTGCTTTGTTTACCATTCGAGCCACATTCATTGCCCCCGCGTCTGTTGCGCTGTTCATCCTGGCACAAGCCACTGCTCCCTGACCAAGGGGGACTGTTCTTGTGGGGTTTTTTGCCCTCTCCCTCCCCCATGTTTGTTGTAGCCCTGGAAACCCTTTAGTTGCTGCACTGTGCAAAGCTCCCCTCAGTTGCCTATTGGGTGGCTTCTGTTCCTGTTGGTTTTTGGGGGCAAAGTTTATATAGGGAGTCAGTTATGGAAGTGACTTAACCAATAGTTTGTTTTTTATGAAATTAAAGAATTTTTTTTGGCAGGGGCTTTCTGGATTTGGGGCCCAAAAGGCAAGTTGTTTAGTTCCTGCCTGATTTCCCAGTCCTTGGGCACAGTCGAAAGCGTAACAATTAATTTGGTAGACTAGTTGTTCTGCTTTTTGGATTCAGCTGACTTTCTAATGAATAGTTTGCAGAAGAGGGACTACAGGCTTTGCTTACTTGTAAGAAAGGAAATGGTGGTAAATGTGCCTTCACCCTTCCATTGGTGCTGTTCCTACCACCATAGCAAGTCCTTAAAATCTCTCCACAGAGGCATAAATTATCACTTAGTCAAAGAAAGGAGGATTGATGCCAATTCCTAACTTCTATCCTCCTGCCATATGCTTTCTTTATAAGGACTGTTGGCGCACTGGAAGCAAGCACTCCGCTATCCCTTTTGAGAGAGGAGAAGGGCAGATATTCCCTCTGGGGTCGCTTGATATCATATTTAACTGTCTCAGTGAAGTCCGCTGTGCTTTTTATAACTCTCCATACACTTATATAGGACGCAAAGGCACCCAGCAGTCTGCTGTGTTGTAAGAGCTCAGTGGGTTATGGAATCTTCTATGGGTTTATGCTGCTGTTTGAGACCTGCTTGTCTAATGGTGGTGTTCTCTTTCTCTTTTTGCCCTTGCAGGGAGCTGCAGAGAAACCTCACAACGACTAGGCAGCAAGGCTGACTTTTGAAGGTCAAAGGGCGCAGAGACGCAGGGGTGGAGTGGGGGGGGGGGGGGCAATCCGGTCGCTCCCCCCTCCCACACCTCGAAATGTCGGGACTGTTCTAGAGCCCGGGAGGGGATGCACATCAATCATCGGAGAGACCCCCTCTTCTCGTTTGTACTCCTGATTTATTTTTTTCCTTCTTGTTGCTCAGCGAAAAAGTATGAAAAAGAAAAGAGACATTAACTGAGGTGGTTGGCACACAGAACTGACCCACAGTGCCATGCCCTACACCTCATCTGTGTGGCCAAATGATGCCCTGTGACCTTCCCACCATGACCTTCATCACCATCACCCTCACCATCACCATCCTCCTAACACACACATAAGCATACACACACACACACACACATACACGTTCATCTTCCGGCTGCTGTTGAGGAGGCTGGATGCTGATTTCTCATTGCTGAAGCCTGTGGCTTACTTTGCTCTGAGATAAAAGAACAGCAGGCCATTTCAGGGGGTTGGTGGTTAGGTCGACTGGTCCTTAAAGATAAGAGGGTGCATGGGTGGTGGTGCTAGAGTAAGAGAGTGTTTTTCTTGTTTTACTTTCCTGCTGGATGCAAAAACGAAAGGGAAACATTTCAGAGCTGTGAAAGAAAATGTATGTAATTGTTTTTTCTTTTCTTTTTTGTGTGTGTGTGTGTGTGGTTTAGTTTCTTTTCTTTTGAGGGAAGGGGGGGGGGGTGGCGGGGGCAAGTCTCGAAAGGCAAAAGTACAGCTTGAACCAGAAGTATTTCCAAACCGAAGTTCAGTCGTGCCAATTTGAAGGAACACAGAAGACGGGGGCACCGGGGCTATGTGTTGGGCTCAGCCTTCCATGGGTCAGGGTTGGCCTCCGCCGCTGGGTTAGCCTCCGCTGCTGGGTTGGCCTCCGCCGCTGGGTTAGCCTCCGCTGCTGGGTTAGCCTCCGCTGCTGACCAGCACAAGACACAGCCTGTGCTAATTCCTCTCGTCCTCCTTTGCACCTGACAGAAAGGTGCCAAAGTTCATCCACTCTATCTCTCCTGTCTGCTGAGTGTGTGTGGGGGGGGGGTAACAATTTTTATGAAAGCAAAATTGTTCATTACGTCCAGTAAGTAGCAAGCAGTGACTGATTGGAAAATACTTTGTCCTAATTTGAAGAACCTACAGGCATTTTTTTTTTCCAGCAACCTCGACGATTTGCAATCTGTGATTGCCTTGTATGATAGAATTGAGTGCTTTTGTCACTATTCCATTGTTATTCCTCTTCTTTTTTTGTACTTAATTTGTTGTTGGTTTTTTGCTCACACATGTAATCACTTTTCCCATGTACTCAGAAAGGTATTACTGTGCTGTAGACCTAGTTTTTAGCAGGGTTTGGGGTCTAAGCAACTGAAGTGCAATCCAATATGTATGAGCATGGTATACTTTCCTATTTATTATTTTTGATGTTTAAAAGAAAATACACAGTGAGACTCGTATGCAGTGTGGAAAACAAAACCAAGCAATAATAGTAGTGATGTAGTGTGTGTGTGTGTGTGTGTGTGTGTGTGTGTGTGTGGTTAATCTGAAGGTACAGTGTAAAACAACAACAAGAGATTACTTGCCTTTTTAAGAGTCACAAATAAAAGATTTTATTATTCTCTCACATGTATACCAATGACCATTCTCACTGTCAAGAAAAAACTATAGTGTATCAAGTTGTACTTCTAGATTCATTAGTGGACTTGGGGAACACATTTTAACCGTATTTCTGGCCACATAAATCATTTAAGTGTGCTGTGTTTTTGAAAGGGCTGGAAGGAATGTGTTGAAAGTGCTTTTTAAAAATGGAAAGAGGGGGAAATGTACGAGGTTCAGAACAGATGTGTTGCCTCACTTGACTGTTTGAATCTTTGTTCTGGAGTTGTAAAGGACAGGTAGAATGAAAGCTTTATTTTGAGGTGTTGAAGCACCTGGTGTTTTTAAGTGTTGAGTGTATGTGTTTGGTGAGTGAGTGTGTGTGTGTGTGTGCCTGGGACATTTCAGTTTGAGCATTATTTCTACTATCTTGGACTTCAAGTGAAAAGTAAAAAAGAAAATATTAAAAATAAAAAAAATTAATACATTTAGAGATTGTGTCTGTTTCTTGTCTGGCCAAGCATTGTGTATTCATACATGATTGTTACTCTGTTTTGTGTTGATTTGTATTTGTTTTCTCCCCGAAGGTATTCAAAAGCTTTAAACTTTTTAAACGCATTTTCTTCATGTCTACACTGACCTAAAGGCATGGCGTGTTTACGTCCAACTGTTGGTAGACTGGTTCGGCAGGCACAAACATGATCACTGTACTTAAGTTAGATGTCCCCAGATCTACATAACATACAGATATAAAGTAAAATCAATGACCTCTCTTTCCAATTCACTCTTACTGTACATTCCGTGACGTTTATTCAATAATACTCAGTAGTGAGTAAACAACTGGTGAAAACTGATGAATAATGTGAACTGTCACATTTAAAAAGCAATAAAGTTAATAAAGCACACCAAGCAGAGCTCAATAATCTTTCAAGTTTCATCCCACATCTTTCATCAGGTCTTAGCACCATAAGATTTGAGTTGACTCCAGCTCATCTGCTCTGCCTTTCCTGTGTGGTTTCTGCTTAGATTTTTTAGGCCCGCTCTGGCAATGCACCCGCCACTCGGGCCACCTTCACCTCTCCCATTGGCTCACAGAGGCAGCAAGGGGCGGGATGACATTTGTACACATTTGGACCGTTTCCATCTCAAGTCCACTTCAGACTGCTTCTTTGTCTCCCTCTGTCTGTGGAAATCCCGCCATCAGATCAACACACACACACACACACATTCACAAAACAGACATGGTATTGATCCCTTGAGGTATAATAAAATAATAATACAAAAATAAAAATCTATTACTTCCCTTATCAGCTCATGTGTTACCAGGATTATCCCATGTTTAACACTTCTGTTGTGCCACTAGCAACAATCTTATCACCTTTTTTATTTGCTAGGTACTTGAGCACCACTCAAATGAGTTTTGTGCAGAATGTCTAAGATGACTGTTATTAGTGAAAAGGCTGAAGGGAGGATCATTATGTCAAAATGTGATTAGCTTTATTGTCTGTGCTCAAAAACGACACTGTAATACTAGGGAATGTGTTAAGACAGGGCCATTTTATTTATATTGCACAATTCATGCAGATGGGTAATTCAGAGTGATTTACAAATGACCAGATAAAAGAACATAGAAGAAATAAGAGATTTAAAAAGGTGAAACGCATTAAAACAGTGAACAGACCATAAAATTAAACTATTAAAAAGGAAGGAGCATGTCAAATCAACTAAAGCCATAAAAAAATAAAACGTACAGTGCATTAAATCAGTGGACAAAAAGCATTGGAGAAGAGATGGGTTTTGGGTCTACATCTGAAGCTGGCTATATTTGGAGAACCTTTGATGTCATCAGGAGGTTGGTTCCAGAGCTGAGCAGCATAGCTAAAAGTTGCTCCGCTATGTTTAGTTCTGATAGCAGGTATTACCAACAGATTTCCCCCCAGTGATCTGTGTAATCTTAAGGTCAAGGTAACTAAATGAAAGAGTTATGGACAAAATCATCACATGTATAACATTCAGGCATTATAATTAGCAAACAAAATTATAGACATTTTTAATATTTGTCTACAGTACATTACAGTATTTTTACTGTTTTGTTCATTTGTATAATGTAGTGTCATTGTCTAATTTCTATTACACAATTGTTGTGACAATTTATGCAGTCTCCACTATGGGCCAACAGAACAAGAAGGCCTGTTACCTCACCTTATCTGAACTGAGCCTTCTGAATCATTTACACTCACAAATTCAACACCCTCAAATGCTCAAAATCAACACGCAACCAGTATGCGCATAAACATCTTTACACACAAATCCCCTTCTTGACTGCCATCTGGAGACGAGAGACGCTATTTATACCTGATGCGGCAGGGGATTGACGGCTAACCTTTTGCTCTGAGAGGATGTCTAGGATCTTGGCCAACACCCCCCCTTCCTCCCTCCCACCTCCGCGTCTGGTCTCAGCACGGTCTCAGGGCGCTGGCTGCTGCTGACGGACCAGAGATTATCTCCCAAGTCAATACCCCACTCTCTCCAGATCCTCCTCCTCCTCCTCTACTTTCTGGCTGAATAATTGACTTGGAGTCTCAGCAGACTTCCATTAGACAGCCCCCCCACCCCTTCTTCATCTAAAAGCAGGAATTTGGCTCCTCCTTCTGTCTCTCTCTCAGTCAGGGATATCCAATACCCCCTTGTAGTGTTACGGCAGCCATGTTGGTTCTGTCTGGCGAAGACTGGGGCCTAGGCGCCACCATTTTGGCTCGGTCATGCTCTTACCTCCATGGGAAGAGGGCAGGGTTTGGTTCAATCTAACCTGGCATGATGCCTGCCGCCTGTGTTTGTTGGGACAGGATATAGGTTACGAGAAAGCATTACTCAGACTCCATAATGCCCTCCCACCAGCCGAAACCTGGCATACACACACACACACACACACACACACACACCGCCTGTAACCAAATAGAAAAGTTTCCTAAGGTATCTCCACTCAAAAAATTATAAACTTAGAGTATACCAGGAAAGAAATTGTGGATTTGAATTTCATCATATTCAATTGAAAGATGTCCAATTAAGTCTTTCTGTGTGTGCCTACAAGTGTATTGGTGTATTGGTGCCACAAATGATTAAAACAATTTGTGGAAAGATGACAGTTAGTGAACCCCACTGCATCTTGTGCAGTGTATGTGTGCATGTGGTGTGTGGACGTACATGCATGTGTGTTCCTTCAATATTTATTTTAAATTAAAAAATACTTTTGGGAATGAATACTGATTGCAGTGGTGTAATGGGCCTTGAATTAAAAGGTAAATGTAATGGGACATTGCCACCTCTGTGGCTGTCTGCATTGGAACAGGGTGACTTGGAACACAGTCAAACAGGGGACACCACTTTTGACCAGGTCTGCAAATAACTCTCCATCCATTCCCAGTGTCTACATCCACCATCATACTGGAACCTCATACTGTTCATTAACACAGGGAAGGTGTTAATTAAAGTGTATTACTTCCTGCTGTTAACCTGCATTGTATTGTGCAGGGAAGACACCAAAGGAGAAACCGAGAGAGAGAGATAATTCTGTCCTTTATTCAGATGTTACATTTCGACATGACAATCTATGTCAGCAGTTCATCCAAGACTGACCTCAGACGACTGTAACAACAAAGAAAACAAAACGAGTTTGCTCTCACTGCCACTAGGTGGCACCCTCCCTCCTCCTGGCTCCTCGGATTTGACAGGTCACTTGAGGACCCCTGGTGGTCTGAGTGAACCGGCACCCGCTGACAGACAGCGTGAAAAGGCCAGCCGTCAAACATGGGCCGCGGCACCCCTTCCCATGCAGGCCTTTGTCTGCCGTCTGACGGCCTTCCTCTCTCTCCATCGCTACATGCGTGTTCACGCCGAGAAGCAACATGTCTGCAGGAAATATGGTTACCAAATGAAAGTCTGTATGGGAGCTCGGGGTCTCCACGGCAACGTAGGAGAGGTTAAGCAGGACCTGTAGCCCGAGGGCGGGAGAGGAGGGGCGTCACCTTCGTTCATTTACCTATGGCAGGTGAAGGTGACAATATGACAGTAGGGCACCCAGAATGATCGGTATAAAACTAGGCATTCTTACGATCTATATTAAGTTTTTTTAGGCTCAAAACAAGAGAGAGAGGCATATTTATGTCCATAAGGGAATATTTCCATGTGTTTTTATGGAAATGAGGCCCAAATAAATCTACTGGTTAACAAGCGTTGAGAATTTAAATTGCTCTTTGGCCCTTGTTGCGGGCCACCCATGGCTTCTCTAATGGAATATGATTCAGCCGAACGAGTGAAGAGGCAGAATAGCAATTACCCTGACTTATTGGACTCACGCCTGACATTTCAGTGTCTGTAACTGAGATTACAAAAAGACAAGGAGCTCTCTCTCTCCTTCTCTCTCTCTCTCTCTCTCTCTCTCTCTCTCTCTGTGTGTGTGTGTGTGTGTCTCAGTACGCGCGTATAGTGAGGCGTTAGATGTGAATATGACGGTATGACAAAGACAGCTAAAAGATGAAGACAAAACCTCAAAGCACAAAAATGTGTTGTTGTTTTTTTACATGCGAACAAAATAAATGCATCAAGAGGCAAGAGTCTGTTTAAGTTGCCATATCTTGAAGAATTGACCAAATCCTCGTTTATTTGAAGGGACGAATCTTTTCTGGAATGCCATAACACTAATGAGGTTGATCATCTGAAAACTGAAATTTTTGGAGAGGGCAAGAACGAATAATACCCTCCTACACATGCCAGCCAAGCTCCTCACCCCTCCGTACCCCAGATAACAAACAAGGGATTGGTCACTCATTGCCACAACTTGCTTATTCTGCCTAAACGCTGTTTAATAATTCGGTGAGTCAAAACACGTAGCCAGCTCATACGAGTTGTTGGATATATGAAATGTCAGCTTTTGTACCAACATATGCCTATGATAAAATATGTGATACTATTATAAAGATTAGCTTGAATATTCATGTTATACTGGAAATTGATTGTCAATTGTCAGTCAATTTGCTGATATGAAGTAGCCTAGCCTAATCAACTGAGAGTATGAACAGGCCTACTACGGTTCGTCGACTGTACTTTCTTGATTTCAGTTCACCTTTCGAAGGCCTGTAGGCCTGTATTATTCGGTTCTGAGCTTTCCATGGCCTGAATTTCGGCGCATAAATAGCTGGGCTATTTGACAAAGATGTTGGTGCAGACCTGTTTTTTTTACAGAGACGTTTACGCACGTAATATTCAGGATTAGAGTGATGTGAGCGAGCGACTATTTTTACCCAGATCAGGGAATTCAGGCGTGATGCTCATCGTATCAGCTCTCTGATGATTGCTCCAGCTCTGTGCATGTGGAGGTGCTTGCAGAGGTAGGCTAAATCTCAGGTGATGGCACACGATGCGTCTCATCCGCACAAATCCTTTACAGTGCAAATGAAACACACATTACAGTCTGGGATTAGCTGCCTAGCACTCGATTCGGTAATATTATAACTAATCAAGTTGTAACGTGGCACAGCATCTCCAATGTTGCGCAATATGGAGTTGCCATGACTAGGAAGTTGCAAGTGGAACATATTTGAGGTTATAAAATGACTGTACGGTATACCCCTATATATCTCTGTGTGTTCTTTGTTTGTTTATTTAAAGAAGGTTATTTCACCCACATAAATAAACTATGGATTGGGCTACCGACGATTAATGAAGAATATCTCTTGAGTCCTTGACATTGGCCAAAACCCCTGATTAAGTAATCAAAACTCGACTAATTTTCTCCCAAAGCAGCTCTCATTTGTTTGTAACTTTGGATACATATACATTTCAAATATATTGCGCAGATTTTTAACTGACTGGGACAAATACCGTCTTCACCGCTACCACTTGGGTCTGGGTCCGACCCAGGCCAGAAGTCGCTGATTGGCCTACAAGCGAAAGACACCATCAATGTCTTTTCACCAACAGATGCTGGATGCACCTGACTCCATGCTGAACGCATTTCACAACAATATCAGAGACAGTGAAAGCTATTTGAGAATATAGGTTAACTGAAAAGTTACTAATTGTACTAAAAGTTACTATTCTGGGATGGCTTCCCAAAGCCTAAAACTACGTTATAACAGAGCGTCATTGGTAGCTGTTAACTCTAGGCAAGCTTCCCAAGGTCGGTCTGGGCCACTCTTACCTGAAGGCTACAGTGTTCAGATAGAACAAACAATTTAGAGCTTTAAAATGCTGTGTTAGTGACTGGACGTATGAATGCACTGAATGTGACATATTGCCTGCTTCATTAGGCCAAAAAAATACACCGGTATAAATTAACTACCTGCTAATTTTTAGTCCCTTCCGAAAACAAATCGTGTTACCGCTATGTTGCAGGGCTTATTTGGGTCCCATATATTTCGATAAACATAGTTCTTGTTTGCACTCTCTCTAATGAGGATCACCTGCGCTCTAATCTCCCATACCCATCATGTTCATCACGCATGCTCAAACGTTGGTGAATGAACGTTGGACAATGATCGACTCAAGAAACATGGATTCAGCCTCTTATGGCTAACAATGGTTAACAATTTCGTAAAGACATGCTTTGATAAAGAAGCGAATAAAAACTTTAGTACGGTATACCTTTCATTTCTTCTTAAAACAGTAACAGAGAAAAACAAAAATATTGGGAAACCCACCGCTGCTGGACGCTCTGGCGGCACCAAAACTTTCGTAACAGTAACGGTGATAGTAAACTTAAACTTCTTTGGTTATGTTCCAGTTCCAGGTCTTTTTCAAAGTATTGCTGGGAGTAGGCCTGTAATAGTGTCACTCGACGTAAATAAAAAGAGATAGAGGGCCAAAATGGAGAGGAAGAACAACGACTGAAATAATTGGTTCACATTTTTTCTTTAGATCACATCGCGCAGATGTCCCTGTAAAAGAGGCAGGTTCCGGTCCAGTACAGATGAATAAAGAGGGGTTTTCTCAACTTCTCTGGACTGGAGGGGGTGGCGAAGGACAAACACCAGTCTCGAGGAGCAGTTTTGCTTCCCCAGACAACTGCGAGGGGTAGGTCTGCTACTCGGACTATGTCCTGAGATATTTTTATGGTTGTAAGATGTTATAGGAGTAAATTAGTTTACAAAGTATAAATATCTTAGTTTGTAGTTTATAAAGTACACAAGATACAACACTGTGGTCAACAGAGACCAGCTGTGAAATGAAAACTGCGCACTGTAGGGTCAAAGGTGAGGTGGCCTGCTGAACTCGCGCGCTATGCTGACACCTTAGGGCTTGGCAACCTATATATATCTAGCGTGTACAGACAGACGATGCCACACACGAAGAGGGACAGACTATAATAACTCTAGTGTAAGCGTCGACCTCAGTCAGACTATAGTCTGAGGGTTTCATGTAAAGGTTTAGATTATACTAATTTGAGAAACTTTGAGAAACTACCCTTCGTACAGGGTAAATTGTAATGAAATAGTCTTAAGGCGACTACTGAATGCTGAAAACTGGCCCATTGAGTGCGGGCTAGACACATGAATAAAGTAGCCTAAATTCACTAGTATATAAAAGAAAAGAGCCAACTGACTGTCATTATAGCTGAGATATACTCACTACAAGGAAACTGTATAATGCAACAAGTGTGCGCGCGATGAGGTGGGTAAAGACTTTGACTTTAAGGACAAGTGCTTGTCTGCACCTGTCACATGTTCTGCACTTGTCGCGCAGCTCATAAACAATCACAGGCACTCTGGACAGGTGCCGATGGTATTCAGGGCACGTGAAATTCGTTGAGGCAATAGGGATAGCACAGGGTAACATGCATTTTTAGATGGTTCATGGGGCACCACGAAGCATGCGCTTTCCTGCTTGGTGGCATGGCAGGTATGATATCGCCTATAAGCTCTCTATTGTGATCCCAAGACGCTTTGGTGAATAAAGCCTTTCAGAGAGCCCCTGTTAGATGTGAGTTTGTAGGATATTGTAGCCGACTGATTTTTTTTATTATTTATGGTGGATCGCTATTCATTCAATTGCCACCTCCCTCCCCACATGCATTCTATTTGTTCTGTATGACCAAGAACGTAAACCCATTAACCTCATTGACGGATATAGCCACCACGTGGCGTTCATTCTTTACTGTCAAAAGTAAGACGTCCCGACAGGGGCCCATGATGAACTTTTTCTCGGGCGCTTTAAGTTGTGCGATATAGAAGCAGAACTTAAGAAAGAATTTAAGACAGAAAATAATTAGACATTACACATTTTAACATCACTCCAACTTTCTCCTCATGTCTGCCGGAAACTAAGACAAAATGTGCAGACTCCAGTGTTTTGGCCACATGAAATTATAAAGGCAGCTGCTGATCTCTATCTCATAGTTTTCTGGTCCAATTCAAGTTACTATGCCTATTTAACCCCTAGTAAGTAGGATAATATTCCTATATTGCTTCAGAATACAGTTATATATATAAAACTTTCAAGTATGATTTCCGGGATATATATATGTACCTATACTTGAAAGTGTTATCAATGGCCATAAAGTAGCTTTGGCTACATTTAGCAACAAATGGCTTTCACCTTAATCAAGTAAATATTAAGGAACGGCCCTAGTGAAATAAATGAGCCTATTAGATATATTCTGGACTAATGTGGACCTCAACTTAATGACCAAAGAAAACGTTTAAACTTTGAAGTCACGATAACTATTACTGACATGTATTTTGTTAAATGTAGGCTACTTACTTAATTAAATTAACGCAGTATAATGTGGAATGGCACTCATGAAGTATAATATAATATTACATATTTAATAATCTGAAGCTAATAAATGTTAAATGGCCCACAGAGGATTGAACATCGTCATTTGTAAATTGCTTCAGAATACAGTTACAGTAACTTATGTAAACTTTAGTGGCATATCCCCATTAAGTTAAAATGTGGTTGATTTAAAAAAAAAAATTGACCAAATAGGTAGGCTAATGTAAATAGGATAAGCTACGGGTCTACGTCAACTTCAGAACTTCAATCAAATAGGGTAATGGTTCAAGTGACATGCAGTGTTTCCTACCGCTCAATGAACACAAAAATAAACCCAACCCATGCATTTTAAATCAAAAAGGAGTTTTCTTTGGTTATGAAATAAACTTTATTAAGTCTTTATAAATTACAAAAGTACAAGAGGCAAAATTAACATAATGTTCGTCCAACGAATTTAAAGTAAACCAGTCGGTTGTAAATTAATTTCAGTTCCCAAAAAAATACATACAAATGGCCACTAAACCTCGGTTAAAAACAGACATGAACAGCCAGAAAATAATTTAGATAAAAACGTATGATAGTTTTAACATAAACAACTTCAGACTCTGGTACAAATGTCTTGGAGTTGTGTAACGTATAGGCACAAACCCATAAAGAAACAATCATTCCAGTTTGATATTGTTGTATAAAATAGCATACACATCACACAAACAAGATGCAGAAACCCTCGCCAGTACCAGTATGTTTTCCCTTGGGGGACTAGCTGCAGCCTACTCAGAGTAAATTCATCTAAAATACATATAGGCCTACGTTTTTAATGTCAGGCTGATGCTCACCAGCACAGACTATAAGACTTTTAAAAATTGCAAAAACTGCACCATGTGGCATTTTTAGAGCTCTTCACAAAAAGGAATGATATCCAGTGAGAAACTTAGACAGTGCAGATATTTCTGTGATACTTTTTAGAAGCATATTTAATAATTTACTAAAAGTTAACAAACGTCTTTTTTAAAATGTGGACATACAAATTTCTGTTTTTGTGTGTAGCTTATGTATAGGCCTATGTGTTGAGGGGCTGCTCCATGATTAGTTGGGTATATTGACTTTGGGTTAGCCCACTTTTTCACTGAAATGGTTTCATTAGAAACGTTTGGTCACCTTGATGAAAAAAAATATATTTGCGTCAAATTCAGCTATTAATTTCCAACCGAGAGGGGAATGGAAGTGGTCAGTCGTCGAGCGTTTTGAAATCCACTTTACATTATTCAGATGAAACTGAGATGGGCCTGAGAATAAAAATTGGGTATGTTGGGGGTGTTTGTTTTGATCTACCCTGCTGTTTACGCCATTGTTCCTAGCGAAAGTCAAGGAAAACCTATAAGACAGATAAACGGCTAAAGCTTTGACTGTCAATGAAGCCATTTTCCTAAGAATGGGTATCTCAGGACAGGGGGCAGCATTCAATTAGCGTGATCTCATCCAAAGGAGGTTAATTGCGTTTGCGGGATACAGCTGTCTTGAGGTGCAGCCAGTGACAGGGATATGGTCTTTGAAAAGGGACTTATCTACGCCAGGGCGATCAGACGTTTGTTGAAGGAATTAAAAGTCATCAACTTTCTCCTCCCAACATTTTTCAAAGTGTCCACTCTGCTAAGACGAGGACCCCGACAGTTAATTCGCTTTGTCCAGGAGATTTTAAGACTTGAAACAAAGGATCGGGGTAAGAAATTAGAGCCAACTTGGAAGAATTAATGTGTCAGAAAGTGTGTAAAGACTGATCGTGATTGGCAAACTAACCAAAAGCTATATCGAAGTTGTTTTTGTTTTTATTGTATTCCATGACTTGTAGCCAAAGTATATGACTCTACACGCACTTAAGACAAGTCTGGTGAAGTCTGCTGTTATGAAGAGCATTGCCATTGTAAATTGACTTAGATAATTCTCTGTTTTCACAATTTGGCCGAATATTTTATGGTGTGTCTGTGTGTGTGTGTGTGTGTGTGTGTGTGTGTGTGTGTGTGTGTGTGTGTGTGTGTGTGTGTGTGTGTGTGTGTGAGTGAGTTTGTGTGTGTATAGAGAGAGAGAGAGACAGAGAGAGAGAGAGAGAGAGAGAGAGAGAGAGAGAGAGAGAGAGAGAGAGAGAACAACTTTAGCGGGGATACTTTACAGATGGCTCAGAGCCTTATGATCAGTGAGCCGCGCACACATCAACGCTTCCATTCACAAATCCAATTCGCGCGTCACCACCCATTGTAGTGGAGCGTCTGTGCCAACGGCTCCGAGTGACTGTGACGTCTGGGGCCCCACAAGGACCCCTTTCTATCAGTTTCAGGAAAAACCGGAGTTCTGGTAGAGCCACGGGTGACAACCACAAACCTTCTGGGCCCATGACGGGAATATTGTATGCGCGTATGTAGACTTCTAGTTTTTTTCTTTAGAGATAGGCTATTCACGTCAGTTAGTGTGTGAAGTTGCTTCAGATTCTAAATGTATGAGCACCTGCATTTGGCAGGCCTATGAATGCAGCGTGTTATGATGCCCCAATCAACCAATTCAACAAACTTGCAAATGAATCTCAGATATAACGAATTGCTCTTTGAACGCATGCAGAAAGATGTAAGCAGAAATCACATAAGTAACTAACTAGCCTATATATTTATGGTCCTGACAGCATGGTCTGTGTAGGGGCTGAATTAGGAAGGGAGGTCGTCGAGCAAACCACCTGATGTAAACTAGCCAACTCTTAAGACCCACACCAGTTGGCCACCTTCATTATGGGACACCTGTCAATCATACACACGCACGTTTTACTCAAAGCATAGGCAATCATTTAGACCCGTGTGATTATGTAGGCCCATTGCGAGTAAACTCGATATGCACACCGGTGCTTTCTTGATAAAACCATGTCTATTCCTTGATAATCGACTTTTGTTTGCAAGTGCATTTGACAGGTGTACGGTTTAAGCCTTCATTGCCTGAAGGAGAATCGATATTTTCACTTCCCCTGAAGGTACAAAAAATATTAAAACTAAATATTAATTTGGCAAACCCAAGTCGAGACTTTTAATTATGTTTTTTCATAATTTCCTCACGTAGGCAATGGCCTAGCCCATATTTCGAGCTGACTTGGGTATGGGATATATTATAATGTGATGTAGGCCTACAGGGCAACTGGTAACTATAGTTAGCGTTTGAACTGCACAGCGACATGTGTCTGTATTATGTTATGTGTTTTTAGATAGATGTTTTAATATGCAGAACATTATTTCACGTGATCAACATTTAGGCCTAAGAGATTATATATTTATTAAATGCGTTTTGATACCAAATGGAATTTTCATTGTAGTGATTAAAATCCTGATAGGTTAGGCTACTTTAACGTGTTATTTGTGGTGAGATGGGGGAATGAGTTGGTGAAAAAGCAGATAATGTAATATCAATCGGACTGTACAACAAAGTGATAATCATCTGCAGCCCAAATAATTTCCCACAAGAAGAATGCCGCTTTTTCCATCATTGTTTATTAAAATGGCTGCATTAATTGTGATCACTTGTGACATGGCCCTTCTTGGATCATTGGAATTGAAAGACTTTGGGAGATATAGCCTAATATCCTTCAAAAGTATAAAGTAGGCTATAGCGTTGCTGTCGATGGTTCGATGTATTTGTCTGTGTAGCCTACATTACGTCCATCGAAAATGTGGAAAGGTCTCCGTCTTCTGCGGCATTCAGAGGTGCAATGGGATAAAAACATGGTAGGCATCCTTCTCAGGTGTGGACTCGACGATGACCATCGCGTGAGACTGTTACACGCGTAAGCAGTGTAGAGAAATAAACACCACGGAAAGCGGGGGTGATGTCATATCCAGTCGAAATAAAAACATCAACGTGTTACGTATGCTATGTAGGATAGGCTAGAGTAGTCTTCAGACTGTGCAATAAGCACGCTCGCAGAGAGCCAGTTTCTAGGCGATGTAGGGTAGCGTTATAGCCAATATGGCTGTGAATGTAGGAACTTAGTCCACTGCGACATAGTGCGCACGCCATATTTTGACCTTGAGCGCATAGTGGGTGGCGAAATTATGTGTTTACCCATGCAACAACACAGTATTGTTACACACTCTCTACATTAGCCTACTGCAGTATGTCGATGACCTGAGGCCTGCAACTTTGATACAGCATACTAGGCGACACCATAAAATGGTCTGTAATATAGGGTACCTATATACAGACAATGAGAATAGCCTACTTGACTGTGACTGGAATGCGATGTTGTCAGCTGTGTACAGTATTAGACATAGAAATACAATATTTCATGTTAAATAAAGCTAGAGGAGTTACCCAATTGTTTTAATGGAGCACTCTAAAAACTTGTCGGAAGCCAGTCAACGGCTGTCTGCGATGGGATAACCTCTAAAAGAGGAGACTTTGCGCACAAACGGCATAGGCTATGTAAGCTCTGCCTACCTGCAACATACAAAATACAAGACAGCCCATTAGCCTACACTTTTCACAATGCTTCCATTACAACAGGCTCATTTCCTGTATGTTTATCTGTTCTCTTGTGACTGCAGTGCCACTAAAAGTGCGTCATCTTAGAATTGCAGTTAGAGTATAATATAGAGTAAGAATATAGAAGAATGCCCTTATACTTTGTATCAATCCAATAAAGTCTAGTCGAATAAGGGCATAGGCCTACATCAGCCTCAACACCGTTAACAGCGATACATGTCAAAAAATAAAAAATAATAAGCACTATGTCTAATTTAAGAATCACCTACCACATGGCGCTGGTTCTTCTATAGGGAGACTAAGAAGCACGCTCCTACCTTAATAGAGAGCATTTTTTGGTGTCGGCTGAATGGGATAGGCGGAGCGGGGTTAGAGGGCAGCACTGGCGTGCGGCCTCTCTCCGCGAGTTTTTGTTTTTCATTGCATTTAGCCTTTGAGTTCATCCATCTATCCCTCGTGAGCAAAAAATAAATAGTGTGGAAATGGATCGTCTAATTGTGCCCTCTGAGTCCTACACACATTATTTTGGAGATGGTCAGCTCTTCGCCTAGCCTATTGCTGCTAGGAGGTACTTACTCGTCGTGTGAAGTGGACTAACGTGGTGGTTATGAAAACGACAGGCAACACACAGCATCCTATCTAACTAATACCCCACTGCTCCTTTCAAAATGACAAAGTGAGGCAATTTATTGATTTTGCTTACAAAATTAAGCTGAACGGCACGCGCACGTCAACCAATATAGACGATCTGAACAAAACCACAATAACATAACTCTCTAAGGTTTATATTTGATTGAATATGTGTCCCATAGGCTGTGTGAGTCCTTTATTTTTCTATACATTTATGCTTTGGTTTGACAGACATTTTGTTGCAAAAGAAGATGCTGGAAGACTGCAACAACATCATCTTAATTGGGGGCTGTTTAGTTCCATGGAACAGACTGATAATTGGAAAACTCTGAAGTGTCACTTCACCAAACCTCTTCAGCGACAAAATCCACCCAAGTGCGCCTAAGCCCTCATCTTGGGCCACTTATGGCCAAACGGAGAGGCAGTGAGACAAGCGGTAGCCTAAATCGAGTAAAAATGTAACAAAACACCGGCAAAGCAAAATAAAACGAGAAGTCTTTTAGACGAATGTTTAGTCTGGGTTACTTCAGACCAGTGGTTAGTCCGTCAATCATTTAATATTTTCAAAGGAAATGCAATTTTCTCAAAAATCGAGAGTGAAAAATAAACTACAGCGAAAGTGTAACCACACGCATGCCAATTGTAATCGCGGTAACCTACTCTTTTGTAGCTATATAAGGCTGAAATCTCGCTATTGTGTGATACCAATAACCGCAGAGACATCAATAACCTTTCAGTGATTTATAAAGACAATATTTTGTGACGTTCCCGATGTTTGGTCTATGTGCGTAAAGTAGACAGAATCGTTTTCTTTCCCAGTCTTCACTCACACTTAACGCGCTGCCTCAGAGTCCATCCATAATCCACTGTAGCCCTACATACAGCGGTCGAGAAAGAAACGGTACCATCAAGTCATTCGGTCAATGCTTGTGTCGGAATGAAAATGGCAAAGCAGTTCACTGAATAAGTTTCTGCAAAGTTTCGTCTTTGGCGCGATTCTACATCATGTGCACCGCGAGCACAACAGTTTGTTTGCATCACCGATTTCTTTTAAAGAGGTACAGGCCTTTTTCACCCCAACTGCAGCAAGTAGGCCTATCATATTCAAGATCGCCCAGATTTCTGGTTAACCTGTGCAGAGCTCAGGCAAGAGAGGGTCTCTCACTCTCTCTCTCTCTGTGTGTGTGTGTGTGTGTGTGTGTGCGCGCGCGCGCGTGCGTGCGTGCGTGGTGTGTGTATAATTCAGTGCTTACGTGAGCGCGCTCGTGTGTGTTTGTGTTTGTCTTTAACTAGATGTAAGTTTAAGGCAGCAGCAGCATGGTTGTTTTATTTTCCAAAATGAATTTAGGCTACAGTCCTTGTGCCTTCCATTCGAAAGTTATTCGAATGATTATCTTTCAGAAAGGACCGTAGTTGTTTTTCACACCACACATATTGCTGGTGCATAGTTTTTGAACCCTTCCACAGTATTAGTAGCATATGCTAAAACGAGGCATCTGAATTATAAACATGAAAAATTAGAAATCGCGGTGTTCTACCCCACCCTCTCTGGGCGTAGCCTACACCAACCTGCAAGAACGCCAAATGCAGGCACATTACAGACACATGTACATTCCAGTACATCGCTTTGGGAGCCACCGCGATTAGCTTTTGGTTATTATACATTTCCCAAAGACACAATTACAATACAACAGTATTCTAAAATATACATTTTATACAATGCATGTATGGCTACAGTAGAAACCTAATTTATATTCTTAAATAGAGCGCGGATAGTCATAAAAGTGATGTATAAACGCTTAATGACATTGGCTTCCACCTCGCTATCAAATCAAATATTCAAGCTGCGTTTTGCGCTACTTTTTGCATTTAATGCGTTGATTGCGCACTATTGCTTTAAAAATGCGAGGATGCGCGTTGTCTGTTACTCGCAATTCACTGTCATGTGGTCAAACCTCTCCAATTCCATTGGTTGGAGGCACGTGTCTAGGATACGGGAGTGCGACGTCACTGGGGGCTCGTATTAAAAATAAGAACAAAAATCCGGAGTGAAAGTATTTCGGGAGCAGTTAGAAGCTCTTTTATATCGCATCGGCGCTGCTATTGGAGCCCTGGTAGTGGACTGACGCAGAGATCGGATCATACCAAACGGGCTCCACGTCTGGCAAAAAGTGTTTCCCACCTGCCACTGTAAGTAAAGGACAGCGAACAAGGGGACAAAGGAGCAAAACTATGATTTTCCTTTGTGTTTACGACATGAAAGGGCTATTTGGGGTCCCCAATATCCACTGATATTTCAGCATAATTTTTAACTATTCCTAAATATATTGCAAAGTGATCCGAAGCTCTCCAGAAGTGGATTGTGAGTGACTGTGTCCGGGAGAGCGATAAAAGGGTTAAGGGCAGAGAGTGGAAAGTGTATCAGTATGGAAGAGAATGAGCAGAGTAGAGATGCGGAGCGTCAAGGGTCGGCTGACGAGTCGAATAGGGGGATCCTTCCACTTCTGCAAGCACCGGGAAACCTGCAACTCCCGCATCGAATCACCAACTTCTTCATCGACAACATCTTACGTCCTGACTTTGGACGGCGAAAAGAAGCGAACATTACGCGCGATGAAAGCAACCTCACAAGTCGAGAGAACCACAGCCCGACGACTCCAGGAGTGGGGCAGGTGGGGAGTACCGTGCCAGCAGAGGGAACCTCCACGCCTCATCCGGGCGCAGGGGGGAAGAAGGCAGAGATAGCGACCGAGGAACAGCTGAAGTCCCGTGGTGAGAGTGGAGACCAGTGCCTGAGTTCGGACTCGGATAGTTCTCATGCCAGCACAACCTTACCTAACAGCGCGCCTATGCTTTGGCCGGCTTGGGTGTACTGTACCCGTTACTCGGATAGGCCCTCGTCAGGTAAGCCTAATTCTTCTTATAGTGTGACTTTCAGACTCTCGCAGTGTTGCAGTAGTCAGGGAATTGTTCAGTTTGCAAACACAAAGATTCCTTGGAGAACACAATTTGCCTGTAAAATTTCCGAAACTTAACATGTATGTTGCTAGGGAAGGTGACGTGCAGGACCTTAATAAGTTGTGCAAGATAAGCCATAAATGCATTAGCGAAAAATAGCAAATAATATAGTCGAAAGTAATGGAGTTGATACATTTAAACCCAAGTCTGTAATGTCAGTGTGGTTTATGACTTTTACTCCAGTTGACCTGAGCCAAACACCCCCAAAATATTTGTAGGGTTAGTTGGGAAAGCTCCATCTCAACAATCTGTTTTTGTACTTCATATGCAACATCAAACGAATACAATTTGGAGGCCTGTTTTAGAGTATCTCTAGTGTAAATTTCTCTCCCTGCCTTCTGGAAATGAGCCTTATGTAATTTCAAAGGACTAGACTAACAATAGAAAAATAAGATGTGTACAGAATAAATAAAAGTATAAATCTATCTGGGTCCAATTTCAATTCCATCCGAATGAATCCCGTTGCCTTTGTTGATATTTCATTAGCATATTCTCCACAATGGAGTAGCCAAGGCCTTGCACGCAGCGTTTTAGCGAAAGCGAACGATTCTCGGAACGCACACATTTCTTCAAACTGTTATTTTGCAGTGGAAAGACGTAAACTGTATATTTACATACTTTTATGGAGTCAAGAAGAACAATGTGTACTCATGCATAATGCATAGGGGATTCCTCGATTTAATCCCGCTCGATGTTTGTTACATCTCCTTCATTTTGCCCATTTACTGTAGGATCGGTGGTTTTAAAAGTGTGTTAACAAATTTAAAAGGCGTCCTGAGAAAAGGTTCCTCAACTGTTTCTTCTGTACTCGACTTGTCGCCAGTGTCCCCCCTCAATGTAGGCTGAAGCCCTCTGTTTGGTGTTTTACCTTTCGTGTTAACTATTCGCTGCTAAAATATTCTTGTGTTGTTACCTAACGGTCTATGTTAATCGAGTTTAAATGATCTTCTATGTTGTCAGATAGGGTGGTTAGCACAGAGCTTTGCACGATGCTCGTAGTCTTGGGTACAAGTGCTTCTGCTCTGAACTAAAGTGTAGCCTGGTCAGCAGGCTGCAGCCAGTTCAGAATATAAATAGACCCATCAAAATCATGATTTGTTTACATCTTCTACATGGCATTGGAGAGTTTTATCGTTGCGCTATTGTTCGGCGGACAGTGCAGTGTCTTGTAGGATGGAAAAGGGCGTGTCGCGAATGAATCCTTAGCGAAGTTTACAATGCCAACCATAATATAACAAGCATTGGGATTGTATTTGAGAAAGATAATCGGTGCTTGTGCAATGACTGCCATACTATTACTAAGCGTAGTCATGCTCCATGATAAATAGCCAACTTATTTTCCATCATCTTTATTCTGTCACCCATTAGAGGTCCCCAACACTATCTGTTCAGTCACACTGCTGGAAAAGCGCGTGGAATGATCGAGTTGTACAGGGTGAATCGACACCTATAGTTGACTGACTGGTTGGTGAAATGGATCAAGGAATGGGTAGATGAGTATGCTCAGATCTGTGTGTAAACAAGCATATTTCATTCAGCTGCTCCAATCTTCCAGTGGAGAGTTGAGAACCAGATAACCAAGTAAACGCAGTCACGCACACACACACACACGCACGCACGCACGCACGCACACACACACACACACACACACCAAGTTATGACTTCAAACTAATGTATTCACTTTCATTTATTGCAGGTCCTCGATCTCGTAAACCAAAGAAGAAAACCCCCAGCAAAGAGGACAAGCGACCACGCACAGCCTTCACGGCAGAGCAGCTCCAGAGACTTAAGGCCGAGTTCCAAACCAACCGGTACCTGACCGAACAGCGAAGACAGAGCCTGGCTCAAGAACTCGGCCTCAATGAGTCTCAGATCAAAATCTGGTTCCAGAACAAACGGGCCAAAATCAAGAAAGCCACCGGCTCTAAGAATTCTCTGGCCTTACATCTCATGGCGCAGGGACTGTACAATCACTCCACCACATCAAAGGACGACAAATCAGACAGAGACAGCGACTAAGACAGAAAAATATATCGTTATGATTACAATGCAATAATTTCTAAAAAAAAAAAAAAAGGAAAAGAAAGTAAATAAGGGCCAGTGTATAAAAATACCAGCATTAACTGAATCTAAGAAGATTACTATCAAATACATATCTGTTATTACATACATATAAACGTGATTTATTACATAAATGTACAAAAGTTAAATATCTATATATGTCATATAACATGGCATTTTCTTTCTGAGTAAGTGGGCCTACATGCTTCGTGAGAGAGAAACCGTGTCTCTAGACGTTTTGTATCGTTAACATATTGTCAGGTACATCCAGTGCGTTCGACTGATAAGCTTACTCGACCATTACATGTCAGCAACATGAAAACATCTCGCTTAAGTCCAAAGAATCCTTTTTCTGCTGCATCCAGGCAACTGTGAATATGAATAAATAGCTAAGAAGATATTTTGTTTCAGCTTTGTTGGTTTTATTTGATTTTGAGTTAGATAAAACGGACATGTCAGGAGTCTTGAGTGGTTACTGCGTAGGCTACGTGTTCCCAAAATGTAACAGAATGCATATTTAAAGATATACATATATATTTTAGATACTCAGATTTGCCTGGCCATCTTTGGCAACTTTATTAACAAACGTGTATACAATCAAACAAGTAATCTATTGATGTAACAACATAGCCCTACGGTTGTGAAGCCAAACAACACAGTCCGATAACACTCTAACACTACGAAGTGCTAGAATCCCATTAATTTTAAATGGGTACATTATATTAAATAATAATAGAAATGCAGTTTCGTGGCCTCCTGATATATGAATAGTTTTATGAAAGAGCAATATAACAATAACGTTTTGTAGCAAAATATCTTTTAATCAATGAAAACTGCCTATAAGTGTAGCATACTGGCAATGATGTAGAAATGAGAGCGAACTCATGGCGCCATGTAGGACGTCGCCCAACTTTATACATACATATGAAAATAAATAAATAAATATATACACATAGATATATAAACACACAACCACAGTTATAACCATTAACAATGAAGCAAGCCAATTGTTTACTGTAATACTATTGTTGGAATATTGTTTTATCGTTGTTGGAAAAAAACTTCATATTTGTTATGTATTTATATAGATTATATTGGAGACGAGGAAAAAACAAGAGACCGATGTTGCTTTTTTAGATTTCAGAGGTGTTTACATGGCTTATTTATCTTGCAATAACTTCTTTATGTGAATGAAGCAGTTTCGGGGCCTTTGCATGAAAGCTGCGATGTTATATTATGGCAGATTCAAATGTTTATTAACTATGATCTTTGTCGATAGGGGTATGATCGAGTTATAAGTTGCAGATTGTATCCATGCCAAAATTGTGGACTTTTTGCTGTCTGAATCATTTTGCTGTATATCTATAAAAGTGTGTGTGAATTTAAAATCCACCAAACTTGCCACACTTTGCCTTACAAGTTCCAGTACGAACTTTTTGTGACACTGAACTGTGCCGAATCAGAAAAAACAGTATTTCAATGCATATGAGTTTATCTAAGAACATGGCCTTTATGTGAACTGCTGGTAAGACCTAATGAATTTATCCTAATCATCAGCGAAGATCTATCTATATATGACTATGTTTAAAATGAATTGATGACACAATTTGAGTTGTATACTACAATGCTATTTTTATTTTGTGTTTAAATATTATTTGTTATATATGTAAATAGTTTGTATCATGTATGTATTAATTGTGTAATTAACTGCCTCCTGAACTTGAGGAAAAAATAAATCTGAAATATAGCCTACTACATCTTCATGTTTAACTTGTGTTCTCGCTTTCATAAAAGCGCATGGTTTGGTCTTTGAACCATGGTGTTGTTATGAAATTATTTCGGAGGGAAGGCACAGAATCTATTTAAAGCGGTGACTGAGCAGAGCTTGTGCCGCTGTTATCAAATGAGAATTGAGCCCCCCGGATATGACGTCATGGTTTGGCAAACAAAGCTTCGCCAAGTCAGAGATGAGTCATGTCGTGATAGGATAGGCTACTACTACTCTCACTCACAGTGGCTGTGTAAAGAAAGTGCAGCTTGTTTATTCAAACATATAGTGTTTAGCGTCCATATACCTATATGGATAAAGTTAGTTGCTAAAACATATGTGATCTGGGCTATTTTGAACTTCCTTGGTCTCAGTGGAGCTTCTTGGGAGAAACTTTAGTTCTGCAGGACAAGTGCCGCAAAAGCCGAGCGTGCGTGACAGCCATCGCCAACGCGCTTTGTGACATAAAATTCGTAACCAAATTATAACTTTAACAAAGTAATGGGATTTTTTTTACATGCTTGTCCTAATGATCTAAATCCACTTTGTGTTTGGACATGTAAAACATAAGATATTGTTAGAAACTAGGTTAGATATTGTTAGAAACTTATTGAACTTGCTCTAGCCTATATTTTGTTTGGTTGTTCTAATTGCACTTAACCATGCGTCCTCTCTTTAACCAGCGAAGGTTTTAGCCTCATCGTAGGCTATCACTGCACAAAAATGTAACCCGTTGTAGACCTGTTTTCGTGTATGATCCATAAAGCATTTGACTGAATCTTTAGACTCTCACGAGAATAGGCCTTTTTTGATTTCGGGCCATTACCACCAGGCCGAGATCAGTCACATGGAACTTGATATAGACTTGCTATTAATAAAGGTATTTTCTAAAGTCATGACTACCACACTAACATAATGTTTAATATTGTAGAAATCAAGGTCACCTTGCCTATTTGCCTTGGCAAATTATAAAAATGGTAAAGTCTAGAGTGACCGTAGGCGTATCTTTACTTTTATTTTAAATTCACCACTGAGCTCCCTATAATACGTTCTAGTTATGACCCGTGGCATTTGGTATTTTCAAAGATAGACCTATAGACAAAAATAGATTTCGAACACAGTGTACCAGTTTTGTATACAAGAGAGTAAATACATGTTTTTTAAAGGTGGACGAGTAGTAGACATTTTTTATTTATTGTTTTTGGTCAGCCAATACATGCAGGACATGTCTGTTAAGCAAAAGTACAATTCATCAAAATAAGGGCACGAAAGCCGACCGAATTACACAATGCGCAAGAACTGCGTTTGGAAACATAACGTCATAGGCCTACATTTATAAGTATATATACTCTTTTGATCCCGTGAGGGAAATTTGGTCTCTGCATTTATCATAATCCGTGAATTAGTGAAACACACTCAGCACACAGTGAACACACAGTAAGGTGAAGCACACACTAATCCCGGCGCAGTTAGCTGCCTGCAACAACAGCGGCGCTCGGGGAGCAGTGAGGGGTTAGGTGCCTTGCTCAAGGGCACTTGACAGCCGAAAGTTATTGGCATCAAATGCGCATTAAGCCATACATTAAACTGTCAATCCAAACAGAATGGGACAATTTTCAATGTTCATACTACGTCCACTATTTTTCAGGTATAAAGCTGACCAAACTTTTATCTACCCCTTTAGAAGGCAACACTGACCCACCAAGGTGAACCTTGGGCACACCCACCTGGCATAGTCTGGAGACATAGGTTTAATGTCGGTTGAACCCTCCTCTCCTCTACTGAAAAAGCACACACAAAAGCAATCAAAAATGGTTGGCAGGGAAACATTTCCCATGCACTGACCCCTGCAATGCCAACCCTCACAGAGCCTCATCTCCATTTCCATTCTCAGGACCCATGTATGAGGAAGTGACACCAAATGGGCCCTGAATGACTTGAGTTCACATGGAGGGAAGTAAGACCAAGCAAGAGAGAAAGAGAGAGGGAGTGAGGGAGAGAGAGAGAGGGAGGAAGAGAAAGAGGGAGGGAGGGTAGAAGACAGAGAGAAAGACAAAAGGGGAAAGGAGAGAATAATAGGGAAAGAGAGAGGGACAGAGACAAAGAAAATGAGACTGCAAGACCCAGAGAGAGAGAGAGACAGAGAGAGGGTGGGAGGGGTACCTCAAAAGCGGCCAGTAGGAGAAAAAAAGAAATATGTGGGGAGGGGGTACAGACACCCCAATACCCTGACGAAGGTCAAAGCCGGCTGTCATGGCTGCAGGTGGCTCGTTTCCTCCCCCGCACCCACCCCATCCAACACCCACACCTCTTCTCACACAGTAGCCATTCGGCACCCCCATCTACTGAGGTATGGGCATAATATGATCGGACGGGAAACCCTTTTCAATCTGAGTCTATAGTTTGTTCCTTGGTACAAGGGCGTAAACATATTTACAACATTTAGATGGCCATCATGACTGCTGACTGATGTGTTTTGCTTATGAAAAATCTGTTTTTTAACTTGATGGTCACTTTATTAGTAAGAAAAATGCAACATGAACAAACAAGACAAGTTTAAAAATTGTCATTAAATGGCAAGTTCGGAACAATGTGGTGCCGAGCACAAACCCAACCAAATAATGATATTAGTTTTTATTCAGCAATGACGAAACAATCAGAAACAACTTTCACTTCGGAGTATTCAACTTCACCAGCCTACGTGAAGAAAAAGACTCTCACCGGACAAAGCAAAATGGAAGGAATGAGAAAGGGGAGAAAATGAAAAAGAAAATGGAGGAGTATTGATGTCCACTCGTCTACCTCCCATACAATGGTCTCATACCACACCCCTCACACACTAACCCCCCTCCACACACACACACACACACACACCCTCCCTTCTCGCTCACTCTCTCCAAGTTTTTTTTTTTACCCAGAGTGCTCTAAGCATTTCTCGCAGCTCTTCCCTGACTGGATTGCGCCTCAGAGGTGCGGAAACATCATTAGGAGGAGGGAGGGATGTAAACGCAGCAGAATGGGGATGACATCAGGCCAATTTCACACTAGGCCCTTGGATGGCCAGACCCAAGCCAGGGTCCTCTCCACGCCACGCAGATCAAAGCGCAGTCGCCTCCACACCGGACCGTGCAGAAGAGGAGGAAAAAGGACACTTAACTATGCTAATCCCCAGGACAAATATATTTTAATCTTGTTAGAATACAAGTTAATGCCACAACGCACTGCGTTGGATGAGGAGGGTAACGGGACAGGGACTGGAGTCTTACCTTTCCACAACCAGACAGAACTAGTGCAATACTGGTCCACGGAGTCTTACCTTTCCCCAACCAGACAGAACTAGTGCAATACTGGTCCACGGAGTCTTACCTTTCCCCAACCAGACAGAACTAGTGCAATACTGGTCCACGGAGTCTTACCTTTCCCCAACCAGACAGAACTAGTGCAATACTGGTCCATTCAAACCGACCCACCCTTCTCTCTCTGTCTTTTCCTTTTTCGCTCACACACACATCCATGGAGGCATGCAGACACACACACAGACTCTCTCTCACACACACACTCTCTCTCTCACACACCAACACAAAGACACCCTGTAGGGAGAAGATCCAGATTGGTCCACTTGCTGTTATCTGTCCACAATAAGTTCACACAAAACAGGTTTACTAAGGCACCAATAAATCGTGGTACACGCACAGACACAGAGAGGCTGTATAACTAGAGTAGAAACTCTACAACTCAAGTATTTCTGTAACTAGTTCACAGAAACGTCATGGTACGATAACACTAATGTACAGACTACCACACACTTACCACACTTGCTCACTTACTCTCTCTCTCTCTCTATATATATATATATATATATATATCTTACATACACACAGTCACACAGACACACAGTCACACAGACACACAAACACACACACACACACACACACACACATGCTTTTTTCATTAAGGCAGCGAATTTGGTGTTGGTGTCAGTGACCCCGGCCACAGGCTCAGCAGGATTCTAACAGCGAGAGGAAATGAGTGTGTGTGAGAGAGACAGAGGGACAGGGAGGAGAAAGAGAGAGAGGGAGTATTTGTGCGTAGCAGTCTGTCGTGTCCCTCCTCTATAGCACCTTGGTAACTCTTGATCTCTCATGTATGGGACACAAGGCCTAGGCTGCTCAGAAGTCGACTAGGGAGAACAAAAGAGAAACAGATGCATTGTGGAGAAGTCACACACACACACACACACACACACACACACACACACACACACACACACACACACACAAAGTTTCATTTCACACCATTTGAGTCTTTGAGTGACCTCTGCTAAAGAAAGGCATTTGCACTGCGATACAAAGGCAGGTGGTCAAAGATACCAAGGGTTTCTCATACGAGACATCTGATAGCCATAGCTAATAAGAGCTTTGCCATTCTCGCTTTCATCAAGTGCACTTATTAACACGAGGAGAAGTTGATGTCGAAAAATCACAGTAGTGCATAAGAAAGACTGACAGCAAATACTCTCTTTGGTTCAGTCACTGAACAGAGTTTCGGTTTAATAAAAAGAAAAACCGGGCATAATTTACGTCGCCAAGGCATTAAAAAAGTGTGATGAACACATTGTTTTGTGATAAAGAGACGGTCGGCGATAAGACAGTCTAATGAAGACATCTATCGTAATTACATTTCCCTAATTGAATCACCTTATTTCATTAGGGCAAACACAGCTAAGAGTCCAAATTGCCAAAAATATTTAAAAGTTGGCATAAGTTGGTTCTCAAGTCTGTTAAGACACTAGAGACCAAAAACTCTATCTGGTAGTTCCAGGTTTGTGTCTTGATTATGTGGTGGCAAAAGACATGGCGAGAGCTGGGTCATATGTGAATCTATGAGTGAGATGTATGATCATGAATATTGTGATCTGAACTAGACTCGCTTGCCAATGTTTGGTGTGGTGTGAAACATAAGAACTCAATAGCGTCTTATAAGACTTTGATTATCCTGCATTCACAATGACTTGGATATGTCATGTATTTGTCGCTTTATCACTCAGGGCAAGAGAAATATAATCTGAACCTCAATTGTACAAATATGCAAACACTATATATACCTGCAGCATGCATACAGTATGCAAACACATATACACACATACATAAGGCCCTTCAGCTATATTATATCTTTCAATTGCATTTTGTCCACTGGACAGAAATACAAAATATAATTTAAATTCAATTAAAATACGCACAACAATGTGTGTACTGCACTCTGCAGAATATGCTGGAAAATATATCTGCTTCCACAGAGACAGCATTCATTTTTTTTATTAGAAACAGAAGAAATACCAAATGATGATTCCTTATTACTGGACTTTCTTTCCCTCGGCACTAAACGTTTCTTATGCAGCTGACCTTTACCTGCTTCCTCCCCAGCCTCTGGACATTCCAACTTGACTTTTGCCCTTCTGCTGTTGGACACTCTATGACATGTACAAATGGCCCGGTGTCTTAATGATTGTGTTCATTATGAAAAAGATCTAGGACGGCACAGTCCGTCAGGGTTGCTCTCAGTGTTTCACATTTGAACAATTATAAAATAGAATAAATAGAATACATTTTTAGCCATGAGTATTGTTTTAGCCATAGCCATGCATGCACCCAGCAAGCTACTTTGGCCCACTGTTTTCATTTCCAATTAACATTGTTAATGAGCAGTAGGAGTAGCTGAAAAAATATAGACAAGTAATTTATTATACAATCAAAAGGATAGTCGGCACAATCATCCTTCTGTACAATGAAGAAACAAGGTTATGTCATTTTTTGGTAAGTAAAGATGTAAAATGTGCTTTTGAGATATAGCATTTTTGTCTGTAAGTGTCCGTCAGTGCTTATCATAATTTGTCAGATTGGACCAATTCTCACTTTATTAGATTGAAAGAGGAGCCAATTTAAAACTCTCAAACCAAAATCAGTCAGTGATTATCATGTCTTTATTCATTACTGTAAGATAAACACTTGAGTCATTACTGCAACACAAGAGCAAGAACTGACCCTCTGGGTGTCAGAACTAGAGGGCATGTGGAAAGAATGGGAAGGCTCACCAACTTATTGTACCTCTGCTGCAAGTATGTGTGTATCGCAAATGTATAGGGCAGTGTGTGTGGACACTGTAACTGGACAGGTGAAGCAAAGAGGGACAAGAGTGTGGCTGAGTGACGGCCAGATGCGAGAAAAGACTGGAGGGTAGAGGACAGTGCAGAGCGAGGGATGGACAGACAGGCGGGGTGATACATCTGTGTCAGCTCAGTACCTGCTCTACTGCTGTAGACATATTTCATGGAAGGACATCCTCTTCATCACGCTTTCACTGGACGAGGGTTGGGACAGAGCGGGAAGGGCAGGGAACGAGGGAAGGAGAGAAAAAGAGAAAGAGAACAAAATGTTATCAGTGCAGTGAAACAGGATGGAATGAGCTCGAGCGCTCTCTTATGTTGTGATTTGTTGTGCTATTTGTCGTGATGCACCCAACCCTTCATCTTTTACAAAACAATATTAGTTGTTCCCTTTCGACAATATATGTCAAATAGTTCATTTACGCATGGATGCAGACATGGACCAGAGAACATGTGAAAAGAATTTCTTACAAATTGTTTACTATGATAGCATTTGAAATGATGCTAGATGTAAATGTCTGTTTTGCTCAAATTTACAAAGCATTATGATATAGAGTGATCCAAACCAAATTGCCGATGCTTGTTGGTGTGCATAATTGTATAGCTAAATAGCATTTTAGTGCTTTAGTATATGATCACATTAGGATACTAATTAAAAGCTAATTAATTTTTTTCTGGACAAAGTAGCACGTGCACAGCATTCAGAGAATACCTAGCCACACGCTAACCTCATTTTCGGTCGATTTCAAAATGGAGAATTTCGCTAAGACTCATTAGTTTCAAGGCACCACCGCAATTTAATTTGCAACCCCCAGCAACCTTTGGAACAAATGTTCTAGTGAAGGGCGGCCACAGTGATGGCAGGAGCCACAGCCACCATGTTTGAGACGGAGAGGAAATGGCGCTCGCCATCTCGCGTTTCACACAACCAGTTCATAATCACACTAAGGCGAGTTGGCTGGTGTGAAAATAAGCCCATGGTAAACAAACACATTACTGCTCCACATTCATTCTGGCCCAACATGGACCGAGCGGCAGATTGACTTTGACACGTTTCACTGCCAGTGTTTGCGTGGTGAGGCAGAACTCCACTCTCTCTATCTCTCTCTCCCTCCCACCATCTCTCCTCTGTACAAACACCACACACACAGACACACACACACACACACACACAAACACACACGCACACACACACACCATACACACACACATGCACACAGGCAGACACACACTCATACTCACACACACACCCCCTCCCTGTGTGTGGGACTCATCTGTCACTCACTCACCATGGTTACGCACCATGGCGGCCAAGGGTGTGCAGACAGATAGAGATAGAGAGGAGACAATAACATCTGCATTGGCCTCTGGAACACGGGCTTCCCTATTCCCTTCCACACACACACACACACACACACACACACACACACACACACACACACACACAGTGGGAGAATCTGACACAGCAATTCCTAAAACACTGTGCTGAATGTTAAAGCCCCTTTTCCCCTCTGAGAGGAATAGTATTCAGACAAAAACAATGGATCCAAGTGCCACGCAGACCACAAGACTGAGAATAGTGGTTAGCGATCGTCATGATTAAAACATAGATAAGAAAAACAGATGGAGATAAGCACCCAAAGAGCGAAAGATAACTAGCAGGAAGCAATGAGTGGGTCGCTAAGCACAAGGTTCATTGGTGAATGTGTGAGTGGATTGGGAGGGCGGGGCCCTACCGAAGGCATTGGGGAGTCCTAATGCCCAGCTTCCAAACACAGTAGCAGCAGCAAACGCCCACTTGAGCTCTCACTGCAACAACAGCAGTCCCCCCATTTCTGCAGACAACCCGCCCGATTGACACAACCTAGAGTGCCCACTCTCTCACACCCATCCTACACGTTCTGAGTCATCCGACCTAGGACACACTTGACAACCAGCACTCCAAAACACACACACACACACACACACAATTAACTCCCTGCACCGAATGTCTAGTTTTGCATCGAAACTTCTGTTTGTATGTGTATGTGTTTATAAGAGAGAGAGAGAGAGATAAAGATTATAAAAAAGAGAATTTACTCTAAACACAATAAACAGAACTCCACACAGTGACTGCTGCTGTATGATTTTGCGTGTTTTATTGGCATTAATAGGCATCCAAACAAAGTGCTTTGGAAATAGGTCATACAACAATCAGCAAGCACGTGGCGTGCCATCGTGGCGATGCAAACCTGCCACATCGAGATTAGAATGAAATAATGAATCAATTTAATAAATAAATAAAACAAACACAGTTGTCCTTTTCACAATTCACCAAATCCAATTTTCAAAAAGCATTCTAAATCCTTCGTTCATATCCACAGTCATACCGCTCAATCAGGAAATTATGCATAGCCTGCTTTACATACAAATCTTTTAAGTATAATAAACAGAAACAATGCTTCCTAGTACAAAGGATTCATAACCGCAGGTAGTAACAATGCTATACCATTTACACTGTCAGTGGCATCCAATGGACACATACCAGCTTTTCATTTATTTTCTGCAGGAATCAAATAATATTAACAGTCCATCAAAGGTTCATCATTACTCTTTGATCATGTAAGCATTCAGGAAAAAAAACTGGGCAACTCAATCTTGCATGTCATATTCATCACAGAGTTATGGAAACGAGGGGAATAAAAATATGACCAGGATAACACAAACAGTGGAAAACGAGGGCTAGGTTAAATGGCTAAGGTTGTGACATGACAACACCACAGCATATAAGCTCAATTATTAGGCTACTCATGGTACTTACAGAGGATGGGAGGACATCATGGAGTAAAACATTAAAAGTAATCCAGGTAGAGAAGACACTTGAATGAGTGTTTAGGGGTGCTGCCGCAACGCCTTAGTTTTAAGCCACTACATATTCCAGGTCTAAAAAAAAACTGCTAAACTGACTCTTCTGCATAATTGCAACAGAAACACAGTAAAACTCGCTTCATGCCAAGAAACTGACTTCATGTCCTAACACCCACTTTGGAAGAAAAAACTAAACAGGGGCATCCTAAGGAGGGCATTGAAAAAAGAAAACAAAAGAACAAAAGTTTGTGTAAAGTTAAACTCTCTCTCTCTGCCAATGCTCTCTCCGTGTAGCACCAGCCCTGAACAAACCTAGCACTCGCCCTTAAGCCCTCCGCCGCAAACAAACACACACACACACACACAAATCACTATTGCGCTTCCCATCCGACTACATCAGGGGTCAGAGTTCACTCCCTCCCCTTGGTAACAGCAGAACGCCACACAGCGGCGTCTAGACGGGTCAAGGTGGGCCGTGCCCCCTCCTCTCACCCCTTCCCTTTCGCCGCTTCCCTGCGGATCCTTCCGGAAGGAGGGGTCAGCGCTGGCCAAGTGCAGGATACACAGGAAAGTGGTGTTGTGGGTGTAAGTGCTGGTGTCCAGGAGGTGGTTGGGGGGGGGGATGGGTCACCCTCTGCTGATCAAAGCCCCCTGCAGGGTGCGAGGGCCAGGGGCTGCAGAGGGCAGTGAGGGCACGGCCTCTGGATGGGCCCGGGCTCCAAAGCCCATTGTTTGCGCGCTCCCCGCCTCTTCCGCTGCCACTGATCACATTAGGGCACGGCCTTTCACCAGCCCCGTCCCGCTCTGACAAACACATGCACACACACACACACACCAGCACACACACACACACACACACACACACACACACCAGCACACACAAAGGGGTGACTCTGCACCCCTTTACCATCTGGGGAGCTAATAACACCCCCCACCCCCCCCAAAAAAAAAACAACACAAAAAGAAGTGGGGCAGGAGAGAAGGCTTTGTACCCCTCCCTGTTTTCCACTACTCCGCTCTCTCTCTTCCAATAAATGCAGGCTGTTCCAACAGAAGCACAGACAGACAAGCAAACATACTGTAGAGCTTCCTGGTCCACATGGAAATCCCCCTACAATCTATGTGGGTATGAATGCGCAGAGATAGGGCTGCAGCTAACAATAGAAAATAATACATCTAAACCCACCATCTATACCGTTTTTGTTTACAAAAACACCACAACAGGTCCCAGGGAGATGAGTAATATAAACAGAGTGCATTTGTTGCTATTTGTTACTTACATCGAAGCGAACATATGAAATGGGCCTAGCTAGCGTATTGTTTTATGCAGCACAGCAACATGGAGCTCATGGTGGATTCCATTTTTTGTTCTAAACCCAGCTGGAGTTTTCCGATGCTGAGGGGGTACTGCACAAAATCACCTTGAATCCTATTTAATCTCATGCTCGTCCTGGGGTTGCAGAAGCTACAGGAGACCTTAATTTCCTTGTTTATGGGCTAATTCCTCCTGCATCAGTCTTAATTACACAGGACTGGCTTTTTCAAACAAGGCTTTATATAGACATAGAGATCTGGACAGTTCACATAACATATACTGAAACACAGACAGACAAATAGACAGACAGACAGACACAGACAGACAGACTGACAGGAAGATGGGGAGATGGAAGGAAAAGCAAAGAAGAGAAACTGTCCCACTAAAGAGACCATTGGAATGCTAGATAGAAAGCTTTATTTTGACACTGCTTGTGTGGGGTTGCGTGTGGTGTGTGTTTGTGTGAGAAAGAGAAAGACGCCGTACGTGTTGGACAGCAGTTTTCTCAGCGGAACCGGCACACTCCTGAAGCTTCACTGGGGAAGGTTGCAACTGCCACGCTGCACGAGAAGAAATGATGTTGTTTGGGATTTTCTCCTTTGTGGATGGAGACAGCAAGCAGAGTGACGCTGATGCAGCCAGAAGCTCCAAACGGCAACAACATCACAGTGATTACTGAAAAAATGGACAGGCTGTGCCAATTCATTCGGCAAAAATAAATGTTACCTCTTATCTCTCAGATGAGTATCGGCGCAGATGTCATCTATGTGCAGTGCAGATTCAGTCTCCACTTAATCAGTGAAAGAAGTGGTTCCATATTATATTCCCCTATGCCCGCCTTAGCCATCCTGTGATGCTCGTACAACACTGATCTCAAAATCGGCCCACTACTATACAAAAAAAAAAAAGAACAACCTCTACTACCTACTACATGTTTTTAATCTATGAACTCAATCTGCATTAGATTACATCTACAGTGAAATATTACTGATAGGCAATTTGCGGGGAAATGTGTTTGTTGTAAGGTTTATTCGGTTATATGGCATCGTTTTTTCACTATCCTCCATTTTCGCTACGGCCTACCAGACACAGAAAATCTGCGTGGTTTGTGCACTGCATTGTACCCTACTTTGTTCTTTGTTTCCCCAGATGAATAAATACATGAATGGATCAGTAAAAGGCCATCCTAAGCTTGAGCGAGCCTCTGGTCATGTGTCAAGTGAATAGTCTCCCTCTCTCTGTGCTTCAGATTGGGGTTTGATGGACAGCCCTGCAAACAGCAAGCCTGTTCTTCCATGTGTCTATGTCTGCCTTTCTCTCTCTCCCTCTCATTCTGTGTATGTGTGTGTGTGGTGTGTGTATACATGTACGTGTGTGTGCATGTGTATGTCTGTGTGTGTATAGGTGTGTGTGTGTGTACGCAATCGCATGTATGTGTGAGTGTGTGTGTGTGTGTGTGTGTGTGTGTGTCTGCATGTCTGCATGTGTGTGTGCGCACGTGCATGTGTGTGTGCGTTTCCTCAGTGGCAGTGTTTGCCTGCAGGCTTTGACTAATGAAAGCCTGGCCCGGCATCTTTATTACCCTGAGTGGGAATGGCACACCAAAGCTTGGGGAGAGCGTGGAGAGTGGGGCCATGCACAGAGACACAGAACACAGCAGGAACATTACACATGATTACATCTCCTTCAGCACAAAGAGACACTTTTAAGTGAACGGTGCTGCCTGGTGTGTCTGGTCAAGATGTACCTCCCGGTTGGGGAAAATGTACCGATCCCAAGAAAAGATGCTTTAAACCAACATAAGTCAGCGTGATCATGTTAATGAAGTTGAATGTGTTTGAAAATTGCACATGCTGTCAATGCTTTGTGTATTCACACACATTAAAACAGCAGAGTCTACGGAAAAACTCCAGAGTCTTCAGCAGTTAAAGTTTTGCTACTTCTGTTGCTTATTAACGGGTGGGCGTATAGAGCTCTTCCTCTGTGGAGTTCTTAACAGGGGGAGTATACAGGAATTAAATTTGGAATGAAGGCGTATTCCAGTTTAAAAGCTCCTTTTTTCATGCACCATGGTGCCAGACTGAACCTGCGGAGCATGGCACAAATTCTCCCTCTCACAGATTTCCCGGCATTATTTTGAATTGAAACTGTTAAGGGCTGCACATTTTTGTGTGCGCGAAAATAACATTTCATTAAAAATAGACAGAGACTGCACTGCACCAGGTCTGACAGCGTGGAGCTGTCCACTGAATACACAGATGTGGCTAAAATAGGTATTGTATGAGTCAACCAAAACCAGAAGACGGTGAAGGCACATCTCAAGCACAATGATTGCACTCCTTGGGTTTCGATTAGACCCGATGGCATACACCACCTAATAGTTAATTTAGGCAGTTCTCCTTTTTGATGGCTAAGCCGGTGGCATTTTGGTAATCATATCTATAGTCGTCCGTAATGTGTGTATGTCAATTCCTTCAAAATGGTTACTTGCAATTTCATGAGGGGGAAAGTGGTGGTGTGCTCTCAGAGCACATAACTTCTGTGAGGTAGCGATCCAGAACACGTAGCACCAGCACATATTAAACACCTGAAGTGTGCGTTACAGAGTTTTCCTTAATAAAAGGCAATCTTTGCTCAGAATAACCTGAGCCCTCTACCTGTCTCTCACCTGGAGCGGACCATAACTAATCAGCAGATATTTCACTTTCTCTCACCTGCTCTCCCTAAGCATCTCACAATATTATAAAGCAGAGACATGGGGATTACACACACACACACACACACAGATAGACACACAGATAGACACACATACACTCACAGAAACATTCCAATTACTCTGGCCTTTTGAGTGTGGGTGTGCACTGCACTGCATGTGTGCATGTACCAGCCAGTTAGGTGTGCAAGCTCCACTTCAAGCTTTCCTCTGCCTTCGTCAGGTATTTCCCCAGTCAGGGAAGGGGATATTTGGCAATGGAAGAGTCTTGCACCACATGTGAGGAAAGGGGAGGAAGAGAGCCGATAAGAAGCCAGTGTGTTTTTGGTGTGCAACTCTATCGCTGAGCTCGGGAGTATAACCCACCAAGGAGGGGATTTTTCTTGGTGTGAGGAGGGGGGGGGGGGGGGGGGGGGGTAAGCCACAAACCCCTTGCTTACTCCTTACCTGTTTCCACAGGGCAGGGAAAGAGTGATATGAGAAAAAAGTGAAGCGGCAAAGGTAGAAAGCGCAAGAGGAAAAGAAAGAGAGACAAGAAAACAACAGCAGGAAAGTGCGAAATACGCAGAGGGAGACAAGACTAATAAAGAGAACAAGACATGCCGAGAATGACACAGAAAAGGAGAGCAAGTGAGAGGTACCAAGATAAACAGGGACAGAGAGAGCGGGAAAAAGAGAGAGACAGAGAGAGCGGGAAAAAGAGAGAGACACAGAGAGCGGGAAAAAGAGAGAGCTGGACAAGAGAGTTGGAAAAGAGATAGATTGAGATAAAGAGAGAGAGAGAGTGAGAGAAAAAGAGTGACACAAAGAAAAGGATGCAGGAAGAGATCCTATAGGGAGAGTGGCCAGCAGACGTGCCTGTTTAGAGGTCAGTCCTAATGAAGTGTGGACTTGACCTCTGGTCACTGAGCCGCTGGGCCCCCAGGATCTGACTGCCCTCCTCCCAGGGGTTAATCCTGCTCAGGCCCTGACTTGATGGGAGATAAAATGGGGCTGTTTGGTCCACAGCCCATAGTAGGGCTGTCTCTCTCTCTGACTCTCTCTCTCTCTCTCACACACACACACACACAAATACACAGACACACACACACACACACACACCTCCCCATGGTGTTGGGTGTTAAAGTGTGAGACCAAACGTGAAATTGATATTTTCGGTGGCTGTGTGTTTAAACCTGCCCCTTCCACCCACACACACTGGCAGTGTTAATTTGGGTGTTTCTCTGGAATGCCCTTTAACTGGAGCTTATACACTTGACCTTTTATATCCCCCAAAATCATTTTCTCCCCATTAACTTGTGCCTGCTTCTCACCTCTCATCACATGCTGGTAGCGAGTAGCCTTATCGGACTACAGGGGGGTGAGGGGGGTTTGATCGTGTCATTGTTCCATTAAAATGGTCAGTCAAAACAGGTTCAGGGAAATCACACTTCTCGAATGTCAGAAAGGGTCAGCATATTAAATCCCAGCTAGGGAACAGTTGCGGAATACAATTACGAATTTGCAGTGAAAAACAAAAAAAGAGACGTTTGGCCAATGATTGAATCATCCCTGTTTATGGGGGCATCATTTCGTGTCGCTTACTGACAATCTTGGTTCCATCACATAGAAATGCATTTATTTATTGAAAATTAATTACCAGAGACCTGTGGTAGATTTATTTTTCAGTGTGGTCCAGTGGTCCAGACCCATCCCAAGCCTATGTTAATCAAAACTGCAAATGAAAAACATTGGTGCGGTATAATTTTGCCAATTACTTTAATCTTTCAGGCATATATTTGTTATTCCAACTTTGATTTGATTACGCCTAATGCGGGTGGTTTAGAAGTTGTTTGCTAATAATGACTAGCTCATTGCATACTTGAAGTGATACTAAACACAGGTGAATATCAAGTAGGGTTGTTTTGCATTTTTCCACCAAAATTATGGGTAGAGTGGGAATAAATGGGCTTGAGGCAGACAACAGACCTGTCCAGAGCGAAATAAACATTACGACCTACCACCCATTTCGCCAAGGAGACTGCAACGTCATGGTTGGGTGTTGGGGAGCGCCGCACACGGCTCTATTAGCTCTACCGTATAGCATGCAATTTGTGGCTCCCGTTTGTCGAGAACCATCTGAACTTCTGGCTTGATTTTCCTGAGTATGAAATCATATTATGACTTGTAAGCTTTATTAAACATTTTGTGCGAGGGCATGTGCTGGTGGATCTCTTGGGGTGGGTTGGGGAGGGGGGGGTGGGTCACTGAATGAAATGATAAGACCTGTTCATCAGCTGTTTTAGCGACAAGCTGTGGCATGCTTGTTCTCATCTCCACCGTACGGGCTAATTAAAAGCCCATTAGACACAGGAACGCAGCTGCTGTGTGTATAGGAGGCACAGGCAAGGAGAGAAAGAGAGAGAAGAGATGGAGAAAACGAAGTGTGTATGGGGAGAGAATGAGTGAGAGAGAGAAGGGAGAGAGAGAGAGAGATGGAATAGAAGATGAGATTTCATTAAAATACACTGCAGTGCCTTTGGGGACCTTGAAGATATGAGTGAGGCTCTCTCCCTCCCTCACTCGCTCTATTCCCCAACTTAATGAAAATATTCACATTCCCTAATAAACAATCCAATAACATTACCACGGATGTCTCTGGCACACAATCAGCCCAAGCCCAAGGTTGCTCTCCGCTAGCTCAGAACAGAAGCACTCTATTTACTCAGCAGCTACACACATCGTTGATGGGAGGTCTTCAAAAAGAAACAACCAACCTAACTCTCAAAACTGAGCTGAAATAGCTCAAACAAATTGTCAAGTGTAATCAAGTGTGTATTTGTCCAGTCAAAATCAGGTAAGGTTTTCTCTACATAACATACATAAAACACACATACAATTCTGACCGCATGAAAAAGGTTGTATTTTTGCACACGTTTCAAAATAATATATTGCACATCCTGCAATACGCAAAAAAATAATTTGAAAAGTGTGCAATTGGTGCCAAATCATTCCTTTGATTATCTCCCCACTTCTTTTTACATTTCGAGTGACATCTAAGTCACTCAAAACTTTGTAGATATTTACAATTGGAATAGTATGGGTGAGTAATGGAATAGTATGGGTGAGAATGAAATTGTCTTCTGGGTTTACTCGAAACAGATCACATGCAAATCAGTCTCACTGGGCATAGCAGAGAGGCCAGCACCACTCTCAAAGTATAGCATGTACACGATGGCCTCTGATTAAAACATTCCCATGAACACTGACTGGAGCAGTGCATGTTCTATTGCAATGGAGCTGAAGGTCAAACTCAGTAAGTAAGTAATTCTACCAAATAGCAGATCGTTAAGGAGCACAGACCACTGAACTTACTAAGCCACAAATATCACCCAATCCACTCATAGCCACACACACACACACACCTTTCCAAAAAAAAAACAAAACAACACACCCATACCCCTCCTCTCCTATACCTTTGTGGTAGGAAGATCACAGGCAGGGCTTTGTGTGTCCTGAATGGAGCGTAAGAGCAGAGAACAGATTGAGTAGCGAGCAAAACTCCCCCCCCCACCCCCTCCCCCTCCCCATAGACCCAACACAAAATCCCACTCTGAGAAGCCTCACACCCCAAGACTTTATGTTTTATAGAGCAAGAGTCGATTGTTTTTAGGCAAGTCGTGGAAAATCCATTCTTATTCCAACCAAGAAGCCGCTCAGATTGACAGAGACAAGTTATAAATGATTTGGATGATTTTTTAATATACTGCACTGTTGCATGCTGATGAGAGGCTGTACGTTGTTTTGAGCTATATGTTTCAATTTCATATGGCGGGGTGGCTTTTGCTCATTCAGATTGACAAGTTTTACTAATTTGGAAGCCTAGGCCAGGAATAGTGGCTATACTATGAATGTGACAAAATTACTTTGGCCTTCAGAACGACTCCAACATATTAACTAGTAGTTTGAAGCAGTCTGAGTGGTACCATGTAAACTATGTTTTGAGTTAAACATCATGGAATGTTTCAATATGGTTAAAAATATCACCATATAACCAGTTTTGAAATATACTTTTCAAAGACATATTTAGGCAAGACTAAGTACGTAAAATATTGAAGTAGTGAAGTAACACCCTGAAAATGAATAATGCAATATTAAATATGCAATAGTTAACTTTTTGCTGTATAAAAATCAAGGTTTTAAAATCATGAATATAAACATTGTGAGTTACTAGCAGGCTATTTTAATAAGGCAATTGGACACAAATATTTTTTCTCCAATGTATCATAGTTAGGAAAAGTGGCCTCTACAACAATCCAACAATGTTGACGGTCTGCAATTGTTTAAAACAGTTTTATATTTTACACAAGTGTTGATGCTCGCCATTTAATGATCCTGATATGAGCCTCCTCTACAGGGTGCTGTCCTTCTGTTTTCTATAACTTTCAGTATAGGTAGTTCCATAATTCATACACCGTACCGTCAGCCTCACCATCATCATAGGCAAAAAGCCAAAAAAGTTGGTTCTTCTCCTGCTCAAGAAAAATGGTAAAGATGTCTCAGAATCACAGTAATAATTTAGAAATGCTCCCTGGAGTTGTTAAAGTGGTCTGTTTCAACTTTGCAAAGTTCTCTTTTCAGACTTTTGTAGGATGTACCACTTCTTAGTAACAAATTACATCGATTTAACACTAGACAAAATAAAAAGGTTTTGTTAGCTTTTTTAACAGATCTACCAGGAGCAGTGGACCCCTTACATCATCTTTTCTTAACCTAGATCATTCTGTTTTGTTTTTACTATGTATGTGTAGATGCAATGTCAAATAGGTAACAGTGTCTCACTATGTAGGTTGTCCTGTCTAAGTTCTTATATATCAGGTGTCCCCCAAGGTTCAGTCCTTAGGCCAATTTATGAAACAATACATTTAATCTGAACAATGGTCATCTAGATTTGCATTGCTGTACAACACCATGCAAGTTTCTCTTGAAAATATGGAGCCTTCCTATAGTTTACTGCAAATGGGTGACATGGGCACCTAAATTGCTTCAAGACAAGATTACTAATATTCACATGAACAGACATTGTTGGTCATAGAGGCCTTACTCTGTAATCTGCATTTAACACTTCACAGCATACAAGAATTTCCTTCTTGAATTTCCCCTTGGGGATCAATAAAGTATCTATCTATCTATCTAGAAATCAACCTTGTATAAACATTTGGGAAATCTGACTGGACTGGAGTTCACTTTTAATAATTTTGTTTAAAAGTTGTGCTCAAAGGTTTTAACTTGTTTTACAGGTGCATTGGTCATCTTTCCGTATGTCTAATGTAAAGGTAGAATCTAGTGACACTTTAAAACACAGTGCACAATTCACATTCAAGTACACCACTATGGCGCATATCCATGTTTGCTGTATGACCAGGTTGACTGGCCTGTGCTACGACAGAGAAATGCTGGTCATTGTGGTTAAAACCCATTTTACATTTTAAAAAGTACCATCAGATTTGTTATGCTTTTTCTCTTTTGGATAGCTCCAGATTCTGTGCAGGTCAGTGTCTCACTCGATCATCTTACATTTCATGTTCCAGATATTTATCACTGTGTTGACGAAGTAATCGCTTCACTTTGCTGACCCTCATACTTCACCCGGGATGAAAATGCTGAGGCTGAGCTCTATAGCAATATTAAGTCTTGATTTTGTGTGATCCTACAATTTTGAAATCTATTAAATTGTAGCCATGTCTGGTCATTACCATTTTTATTTGTTGTTGTTTGTTTGATTCATTTTGATAAGGCCTTTATTTTTTATTCTTGTTATTTTCACCGCATTACTTATTTCGCATTTTCAGTGCATATAGTATGTAGTCATATATTGCTATAACTAAACGGATCTTGCACTTAAAACACTTTGAACGTAAACGTATTGTTATTAGTTGCTATCTTACTGATGGGGTGTACTCCACTTTTTCCACTATTTTTAGTCGTTTCCTAAATATGTATTTAGAAGCTGGTGTTACAAACAAATGTTACAACAATAATAATTTGTAACTGTACAACAATACGCTTCCACTTTTAGAAAGCATCTAAACAATTTTTTTTTTAAACAAATGCTGATATATCACAAAATATTCCGCGCTATCACATTTTTCATAATACGTAAAATGTTATATTGTAGATCGCAGATTGATAAAATCACACAGACTATCATTGGACTACTATGGCCTAAATGTTGATATATTACACAATTTCCTGTGCGTGTGATTGGTCAAATATTAGGGGGAAAAAGAAAAAGCGGCATTGCATTTGACAGTCAGATCAGTGCAAGACACAATATCTACTGTGCCGGATGGCATTCAGCTGCCCAACAGACGTACAGTCGAAGCGCTGGCATTGAGTAGTGTGTGTTTCCGCTGAGCTGCCATAGCACAGTACATGGGCAAGGTTCTCCATCTTCCCCCTGAACAGTGCACCCTAAAATGGAGGCCGCTACCCCACTGCAGCCCACTCTGCTTAACTCAGGGGGGCAGCTGTGTGGAGAATCACCCTGCTACGCCACCATCAGGAGAGAAAGAGAGAGAGGGAAGGAAGACAAGGGAAGAAAAGCAAGGCATAGCGGGGAGAGGGTTTGCATTTCTTTTTCTGTCAGGGCAGGCACATCGCCAACACAGTCCTTTAAATGCTGCTACTGCTGCTGTTATATGAATATGCCAGAACACTGCCAGACAGGGAGAGCTGCAATGCCAAGAAGAGATACCTGCCACTCACAGGCAGACAGGCAGTAGGGGGTCGCTGTTGGACCAACAGTACTCTGCACAATAACAGCCAAAATGGCCGAGATACAATCCTCACCAACACAGTCGCGCCCATAACACATTTTCAGCCACATTTCGATTTCGTCTGTTTTAGATGTGTCTTAAATCAGATCGACATTACTATTGTTCCTGCACAGGAACCCATGACTGCAAGACACTGCCAGGAGGCATTTAAGCTCAGACGAAGTCAAGCTATCAGACAAACAGTAGTACTTTTAGCTGAGTTATGACAGGTCTGAAGCCCAAAGCGTGCAAATAAACCCATCTAATTATTTCACTCAATGAAGAGATCAGGAATGAGTATTTACATGAAGTGATGGGTAGACATGACAGGATGGTGGAGCTGAAAGTGCGATTACTCAGCGCGAGCCTTAACACAAGGCTTGACAAAAAGATCTGACCTCCAGTGCTATTAGCCCCTCCAGTGCAAGCAAGCATACTCATCTGCCTGCAGGCTTCCCCAAATTCACACCATCACACACCTTTCCCTGACAGAATTCCTGTCATTCTTCCATGGCATGCCCAAATGTGCTTGGCGGAGTGGTACACAGGACATTTTTCCTGAAATTCACTTTGAGCATCGAAGCGCCTCAGCTATCGACAGATCTCTGCTGGCACACTCAAAGGCCAAACACATATGACATAGTAGTAGAAACTCAATTTAAAAGGCTCTGGGACTATTCTTGTCCTGTCTTATCCTGTACCCAGTAAAAGTAAACACAAATATTGCAGTTATTTACTGGCCAGAAAACAGTAATTTGAAAGCGGTAAGTAAACGGTATAGCGAAACAAGTGAAATTCAAGTACACACTAATATCTGCACATATGCAATTTATTGTCGTTAAAATAAATACAAAACACTAGCAGTGAATAATTGCATGGCTCGTTAAAATTGCAGGGTATGGGTATTGGGGTGTTCATTTTGAAAACCAGACCTTATACTGCAAATGCGCATTCAGAATGTTGACCTATAAATGTAAAAAGATTATATATTGTTTTTGCCCAAAAAATGAGCCCTACATGTATGTTTGGTTAAAAGTCGGCTTTCGTATAGACTTTTAATAATCTGTAATATATACAGATATATTTCTGTACGGAATATGCCCGTGTTTGCATTAATAAAGGTCGGTTCTGTTTTTATTTTAGCAGTGTCAGGTAAGATCAGGTAACATTAATGTTCCTTATTATACTTATCACGTCAGTCCAGACACTTATCCTAACTCACTTCAATACGTCCTATCTCTACGTCTGACCCTAACCCAGACTGTAGTTTATTTTGTAAGAACACAATGTATGCACGCAGTGGCCTAAACTGTGCATATTTAATCATTATTAAGTGGATAGTCCCCAAGGCTACTGAAATTACCAAGATGGGACATAAAGGTATATTTGTACAATTCTGTAGGTGAAGTAGCTATATGGCAACACTTGATTCTTGAGTTTTCTTGAGTTAATTTTTTAAAAGATAAATTAAATTGCTCAGCCATCCTTTCATTTAAAATATACTGATAAATTTGAAACATAAAAAATATGCCAATACACTTCATAAATACAACATTAAAATTGTTCAACATTGTGCTGTTTACATTTTTTTTTAAATCCAATATATCAATATTATCGTGTATGCAGAAGATAAAATGCAATCAAGACGAAATAATATCAAAACTATTTGCAAAAATATCTAATACACATATGAAACCTGGCAAGAGAGACGTAAATAGGCCAAAGCAACTAGAGAAATGTGAAGACTCCTGTCTGCACACACAGGCAATCAACATACGAACTACAGCACTGACCAAATACCACCAACATATATGTCATAAAACACTTAAGCAGCTGCTGATGAAGTGATCTGTTGAGGCTAGCCAGTGGGAGATAAATAGAGTAGAGTGGTAAACCCATAATAGCCCATCATGTCAGGCTGGGGCCCACAGGACATTTCCAGCAGCACATGAAAGCCGCAAAACACAGACAGTTCCTGTGATCAGCCGGAGGAAAGCCCAGTACCCCTGAAAAACCCTGTTCCCCCTGTACACTAGAACATGCAGCAACACATTAGCTCCTGGAGACCGTACCATCATGGGATTACAACCTAATGTCTTTTTTATCACACAACCTAAACATGCCTCTCAGTTGCACAAGTTTTCACGCCTACCTGCTCAAAAACAACTTAAATGGGAAACACTGTGGAATTTATTACATTTATCTAGGGCAAATGCAAGAAACATAATGTGATCAAGACTAAATAAATTAAGTGGTAAATGTTGAATTGAGAATGAAATATACTAGATGACCTTGAGGGAATGTATGAAACTCAAGCGCATTGTCCACTAACAAAACAGCACATCAAACGCAGCACTCTCAATACTAACAGAATCTCCTGCTTCCCCTCAATGTATGCTTAAAGTGGACTGTCAAATTGATGTGCATGATACTGTTGAATGGTCAATAACTAGGGTTATGCATGCCATTTGTTTTTACAAAATTAAATCAAACATATCACAATAGGACTGAAAGAGGACTAAAATGTTCTGGTGAAATTAAAGAAAAAAGGTTTTTAGCTGTTGCATGCAAATTTGAGAACCTGACATAAATTCTAATACATGAATATGGCAAAGCGATACAACCATGAGGTAAATGCTCTCTACCAAAACCCGCACTGGCAGCCATCTTGTTTCACTAGCGTATAGCAGAACAGCCAGCTTGGTCATATGACTTCACCATGTTTATATAACAGCGGTGACAGAGCAGAGCTGACTGGCTCACAGAAATACTGTGTGGTGAACCAGCAAAACTGAAAACTGAGCACTCGGATGAAAGCAACAGAGCATTGTTTTGTTTAGGAGTATCAGAGGGATTAAATGGAACATTACGGAAACATTTTAGACTACAAGTAGACTACACATTCATGGCCTCTTCCAGAACTCATAGGCCTACTGATGTAAAAAAAAAAGCTTAGAGTAGCTCACACACTGAAACTGCAATTTTGAAATTGTACAATTGCAAATTGTAACATTTCAAGCTGCAGTAGGCTACAACCAATATGAAACAAGCGATGTTACTTATACTGTTTCATCTATGACAATATAATCTTAAAAAATAAATAAAATGGAAAATGTATAGATTAATAACACTCAATGTCGTTTTTCAGCAAATAAGCGATGTAGGCTACGTAGGCCTTTGGCTGAGCTTGACTGTCAGTGGCAATCTTTTAACTTCACTGAATATGGAAAAATTACTGTTCATGCTTAGAAGAACTTGTGTGAGACAACCTCTCTCTTGTGACAGGTAATGGCTATGGGTTGCTTTCCACCCTGACAAGATAGCGCCACCCTTTGAGCACCCCCGACAGGATCAGTTATAGTAAACTAAGAGAAGGCTGTATAGGCTTTGGTTAGACACAGGACAGGAGGGGGAGAATCTATCTAAGTTAGAAACATAGATAAATATGCAATGCCATCAGTTCATGTGTCACAAGATGTCAGCAGTCAGTCAAGAACCTCTGTGACCAGAAACTATGCAAACTAACATGTGGGACACCTGCTGATGTCAGATAAAGTTTACATTGACAAAGGATAGCCTATGTTTTTGCATTAGTAATTGCTGGTTATTATTATTATGGTCAGAGGTTTCAATGGCGATGTCGCTGTGGCTTCAAAGTCCCTGCAACATAACAAAGTGGCCACCTGCTTTCGCGCCTTAGGGGGTTAACAAGAGACGTGCACGTGTGAGCAAGGTGCGTCACCTGCGCAGACCTCAGACTGTAGGCTACAAATCTGGTAGCAAGCGTTCCTCCATCGAAAACACACATTTTATTATTATAGCGCACATTCACAACACTGCGCAACGGCAACCGGCAGCGTCAAGAATATCCTGTTTGGCTACAAAGATGAAAGACAGCCGCGACGTCAATTCAAACGCTTATCATTTTTGCCAAAAACAAGAGTTCGGGCAGCCTATAAATTACATACTTGCATCGTATAGATAGACTAGGCTATGCATTAGCAGTCTGATTCAGTAGCCTGTGCACTATAGGCTAAACATGAGTCGTGTCCCCGCCAGGCTGAATTAGAAGAAAGACTTGCGCCCCACCACGGTCGTCTTACCTGTGAAATAATGAACTGTCTGGTGATAAACACTGAATAAAACTTTGGATGCGTTACAAGACTATGTTGTTTTTTGACAACGATTGGTCTAACATTGCTTGCTGATAGAAAAAACACGTAGTCCCATTCCGTTTTCTCCGTTTTTCGAATAGATATGGAGCGAGAGTCTTAAAACTCCATCACCAATTTTTATCAGTTTCAGACAGACTCCAGACACTCTCTGGCCAGTTACGTGCACTGTCTCCGTCGCGCGTTCCCGATCGTCTCGGAAACCCGCGGCGCCTCAGACTGACGCGCTGTAGACCAATCGCATCTTGAACCTGTGGGTGCTATCCAATAACAGACGGATAAAAACGTTAACCTCTGACTGACACCCTGGATACAAGAGGAAACTGCGTTCACGAACGTTATTGCACAGCAATGATTATAAACGCTCTATAGATCAGTCTACTTCTTTACATTCTACCTTTATAACGCAGAGGTGGGATGAGCCCTGAGAATGAGGTTCAATTGACAACATAACGCATGCATAACACTGAAATTGGATAGGGGTTGATGTTTTTGAAAACAAAACAAAAACTAAAAGAACTTCAGGTGAGGGAAGGCAGTCTGTAAATGTATCAAGCTAATATGTACAAAAATGAGTGGAAGTCGCACAGGGCTTCACAAGGACATGCCCCAGAGAGCTAAAATGTTTTTTTATGTTTCAGTTTTAAAATTCATTGCATGATATTAAATCCTGTGGCATAGCCTAATATTCAGGCATGTCCATTATTCCAAAAATCCACCACAAGAGAAAACAAAAGAGTTATCAATGTCTGTTTTAGGAGCACAGCATTTGTCTAAATGTGGACTTTCTAGAGTTTGTTTGTTTAGCAAGAAACTGTTGAATGGTATTTCCCATTTACCATCTTTCAGCATTCCAGCCCAATTGTTAGGGGGGGCTGATAGGAATAGAATCAAGAGGTTTAGCATAATGGAAAATGTCAGTTCTACTCTCTGCATTATTGGAAAGACAACCATGTCACACTTGCAAGAGGTAAAATAAAATTCCCTTTTACATGTGAGGGTATGGTCAGAGCCAACAATAAAATCATCACAATAAAAAAATACTTTTTTACATTCCAAAAGCAATCAGATTTAGGCTAGGCTGTAATTATCTTGAAACATTTGCTGTGTTAAGTGTATTAGGCTATTCATTGACATTTAAAAAGAAAAAAATATGGTTTAAATATTGGTTAAAATGATCAAATTAATTTAAAAAAAATCTAGAGTTTAGAGCTATTTATGCCTAAATGAAATAATTCAAGCTTTTTCTCTTGGCCAAATAGTCATTGACTTTAACTATATTTTCCAAACAGGCCTTTTATCTATTATAGCCTACAGAAACTTCCTTGACATTAAAGGCCTTGCAAAGATAAAAAAAAGGGTTATTTGTTAGTAAATGAGACTGTTACTCACAAGTGAAAAGCTCCCCCCATTTGTGAAGCCTGAAGAGAAGGAAAATATTGTCAAGACAAATTTCATCAAAAACTAAAAACATTTAATAAAAACACTTGCATTCATGCCTGCCACTTTATATTCACTGACTTGAAGACTAAACTCAGAATAAAATTTGTATCTCAAATGCACCTTTTATTCTAAATTCAAGGAATAACTGTGCAACCATGGGACCTTTTTATTCAGAATTTGAAACACACTTTTCTTGAAAATGATCGCCTGAAAATCGTCTGGTCATCAGTGATTTATTTTCAAAGCCTTTAAGTAGTCCCAATTTGACTTGCTGGTCAACGAAGTGTGGACAGCATAAACTTCTTAGTGCATGTCTCCTAATACTTTTATGGGAAAATCTTATTTTTCTACAACCACCTATTCTCAAAGCCTTCCTGTTCAGTGTTTCAAATGGAAAAAAAAAGTATTGCTCCCATTACATTAGAGATTAGACACTGACCCTTGACAGACACAAAATGGCTTCCACCTCACCAGGATTCTATTGATTTGGAAGTTTCACTTGGCTGCACATTTCCCTGCCACTTTTCTTTTCTCTCTTTCACTGAGTTTTTTTCTCTTTAGGGTGAGCATGTTCACGGTGCTTCTAATAAATTGGCTGCATATATTGCCACTACCCCAAGATTTTATATAGAAAGGTACAGGCCTACTAAAAATAACAGGCTGACTGGACAAACACTTCTTAAAACTATTACATGGGCTCAATGATTTTTGGCAAGCATTTTGCTTGATTTCTGTGCTTCTTCATTTAGCCCTGTGTGCATCTGAATATCATCAGTCACTGAGTGAAAATCTGCAGCAAACAAGCAATCTACAACAAAAATGCACAAAATAGGCATTTTTAGCCTAAATGCACACGGTGCTAGCTATACTAGGCTACATACTGGGTTGCTTTTAGGGAAATTACAAACTCGGTTAAATTACAGAAGAATATTGGGTCTAGATATGGACAACAGAACGTCCAATATTTAGCCTATGAATTTGAGTAGCCTATTCTTAGTTTTGCATGTGATTAATCCATACTTGATCCTAATGCCAAATGGCCCTGACATAGCACAACTCAAGTGAACGAACTACATTCATTAGCCTATTTTAGTTGCACATTTCATAGGGATAGCCTAATGCTCTTTCACCTCACCGCTCTACGAGTCTTGTGCTGTCTAATGTTTTCGCTGCCTTCACACATCTGGCGAGCGGCGACAAGATAAACTGCAGGCCATTTCGGCGCAACCTCATCAGTGAATCTCCCCCCCCCCCCCCCCCCATTTTCCCATAATGCACTTGGGCGACCTACTGTCGCCATGTTTCTGTACTTTGAGTAAACAGGTTTTCATAAAAACAAGTCACGTCAAGATTTTGGGGAAAACTGTTATATCCAGTCTAATTTAAATGCATCCTGTATTTCAATCCAGTTTCCATCACTGAAGAATTTCTCTTGTGTTATGGCGGCACATGCCGGAGGTACGACATTTACGAATGATGCAGTAGCTCTCACGCTGGCATGCTAGGGTAGCGAGTTGGCTATGGCTGGCTAGTCAGTTAGCTTGGTGTATTAGCTGTATTTTTTTAATGATTGCGTAAGGCCTGCTACTCGAAGATTATTTGAGCAATTGTAAGACTGTTATTTGCCAGAGCTGGTGCGTTTGTTTATTTCGTGAGACACTATCAACGTGCATACCATTGTAATAGATTATTATTCGATGGGCAAAGTAGCGAACCAGTGAAGTTCTAAGCAATTTAGCTGCGCGAGAGAGGCTAGCGAGTCACACAGGCTTGTTTCCTGCCTAGCCAGCTAACGTTAATCTAAACTGAGGTGTTCGATCATTTGATAGTTCTTGACAATGGTAGTTCAATATCTACCCTAGTACTGTATTGTGGTGACATTAACTGTGTATTGAATAATGCTATTATGTCAAGTAATGTCAATATCTTCAAGAAGGCGAACATTAACCATGTAAGTTAGCCAAAACATTTAATTTCTCTGTAGCTAGCTAGCATCAGTTGGTCAATTGCACATTAACGTTAGCAGCTAGCCTTTGTTGCATAACCTATCCAGCTAACTTATCTTATCGCGAAAGTAGCTAGCTACACTATTATTATAGCAGCTAACAGCGGGTGTTTTATGAAGCAAAACGTCTGTTGGATAATTTAAGCCCGATAATATTTGACCAGCTATTTTTAATATTTGTTATATACATTAGTATATAATCGACCGGGTCTAATACATGATTTAACGGCTTTCTGTTTTGTCAGCTAAGTTGTATGTAAAACACCGTTTAGTTTGCCAGCAAACATTCGCATTGACAGTTTTGTCACCCGTGCCCAGTTATGATTTTTTATTCTTCACTTGTTTCAACGTCCTGCTGGTGTGATTAGTCTAACATAAGTGTAATTTAACTGCCCTAATATTAATTGCCCATTTTCGTATTGTTTTTGTTTCTAGCCAAAGTTATTACGAGAATACAAACATAACCTTCTTAAACTAACGTCACATGTACGTTAGTGTCAATGTTACAGGAAAGAGGACTGGTCAAGTTACAAAATAGAAAGACATAAAACATGACGTCTATCCCCATGATAATTAAACTACAGCTAATTAACCTTTATAGGCCTATAGTCATGTGGGATACTTGAAAACCAATTGTGTAAGTTAATTGACATGATGTGCTCCCTCTTTTAGATGATGACTTTGACGAATATGATAAGCCAGGTGCAGAGAGATCTCGGAGGAGAAGAGGAGAAGATGATGATCTTGACAGGTAGGCCTGCAGCACTCTTTTCCTCAACCTACCTGTTTGACTGTCAGCCAGCACTCAACATAACTAAAGCCATACAGTTATCATGGTTTATATTGAAATGGTGAATAACAAAGATTTAAAAAGAAATTACTGCATGGTTAGCGTCATAATTCTCTGCTCTTCTCGTCAGTGAGGTGAAATCACTGTTGTGAGACATGCCTAAGGAAGCAGTGTTTGGTAGAGAGCTTGATTTGAGTATTATCTAAGTATTCTGTTACCATGCCATTTCTATCTCAAAATTGTGATTCACATTTTATTGGGCTGTTTTCCATATCAATTGATTAACTTGCACTGCCAGATATCAATGGTAGGCTATATTATTTGAAATAACATGATTTGCAAACCACAACAAATGCAATTTAGGCTATATGTTATACAGTAGGTCTGTCACAGCTTGTTAAAGAGCAAATGTCAGGTTAACACATGTTTTCTTTAATGTTAACTAATGTGTAGACAAATCAGAGGAGATGCACACATTTTTAAAATTATTACTCTAAATCAGCGGTTCTCAAACTTTTTCCCCCACGTACCACCACCTACATCCTGACTCGGCTCGCAACATCCAACACATAAAAATTTAACACATTCTATTGACGCATTCCAGGCATCATGTTTAATTAGCCGCCCTACGTGATGACAAATAGCAAAATCAAAATGTGCAACTGGTCTATGAGCTCTTTCAAAAACAGTGTGGAAAACAATATTATGAAACACAAAGAACAAAGAGAACATAGGCTTAAGATTTAAAAAAATAAATAATTTTTAACACCTTTCCGACATTGCCCTCATCTCGCGTACCCCCTAGTGGAAGCTCGCGTACCACAGTTTGGTAATCCCTGCTCTAAATTAGAGCTGGGCGATATATATCGTCTGCGATAATATCGTGACTGTTGTTTTAACAATGTGCAAATTGACGTTATTGAGTATTTAAATTACTTCGGGGGGGAAACACTCGAAATAACGCATTGAAACCCCATACATCCAGGAGGTGCATGCAAAGCGGGAGAAGCCCCTGGCTGCAGCAGAGCAAGTCACATGATCGCTAGTGGGTCCACATTGTCACACACACGCCAAATGTTTATTTTGTGCAGCTACATTGTTCAAGTGTCATTGATGAGTTACACAGTCACGTTTTTCCTACACTGTATTATATTGAGAGAAAACATTAACCTTTGAGTATTTTAATAGTCAGTTGTAAACAAAGAGCTCTTCGTATGTAACCCTTTTGTAAATGGACTTAAATTCACTCTAAATATCTACTTTTATCGATTATGCTAACCGTTAGCATATCTATGGGATTTCTGATATACATAAGCATTAGTTTCTATTCTGTAACTTGGAATGCTAGCCTACATGATTGCTCTTAAACAAAACATTGAAAGATATAACTGATATGTAATCTGTTGGTCTGCTTAGTTTGACAGTGAATCCTTTTGAAAGGAACTTCAGCTTCAGACTTTCTCTTGGGAAGCTGTCAGGCCTATCTTCTTTAATGTAGCTGGCTAGACCATGTCATTGCCACACACACAAGTGGGGGCAGAATTGTGTCATGAGTGACAATGCATTAGCTGATTTGGTTACAAAGTCACAGGTTAGGTTATTGTAATGTTAAAATTGTAGACTTTTTAAAGGATATCCCCTAATTATCGTTATCGTCAAAATCACAAAAAATACACACACACACACACTCTAAATGCACTACAACAACATTTACAGCAATTTCTGTCAAGATCGCATTTCAAAACATAACTGTGTGATGACATCATAAAAGGGAAGAATGTAACATTTGAAGAACAATTGTCAGGTTAAATTTGTTGTAATTAAGATTATTACAAATTATACAACAATTGGGTTCTATGGAACTATTTATTGGTTTCTGATTGGCCGAGAGACGTTCCATGAGTTGGAATATCCCTGGACATTTCAACTCAGACTTTGCACAGCTAATAATAAATCATTCAGCGATACAATGCAAATATTTGACACAATGTTCTCATCCCAGCCCTCCACGATTTTAAGCAATGGGTTACTCCTTAGCAAACCATAACGAAACAGTGCTTCACCACATCTGTGGATTAAGCCACACAGTCAACTCAATGTAAGTAAGATAAACGAGGATGCTAATTATTCTCAGCATTGTGTATAATATGATTGTCACTTGGAGGAGACTGGTAGATAACTAACGTTAGCATACTTAGCTAACCGCTGCTAACGAGCTAGCATCGTCACGTCAGGCTGTGCACAGTAGTGTAACATTTATTCACCATAAATTAATAAAGTTGAGTGGTTCTGCAATGTAGACAATGTTTCCGTTTTTTGCAGTACCATGTCCCTTACATGATATGGCCCAGTGTCCTTGTAACATGCCTGCAGCAAACCTACCTAGATATGAATGTGATTTCAGCCCGACTTTCAACATTTCTTTCAAGAAGACACTAACGAGGGATCTGGAAGGTTGGTTACCTAGCAACCAAGACTCTGTCTATTGAAAAGGGAACTATTTTTTTTATGCGTAAGAACGATGTCGAAATTAACATTTTTAAACAATAACGGGATGTTTTCAGATTATTTAGTTTGTGGTAGAATTGTTGTATAAAAGCAATATAGCACTCGTGATCGTGGGATTGGTCATGGATATTCCCACAGCTGTTGTTGCCTGCGCCACTCGGCCTCTGGAATATCCATGACCAACCCCACTCTCACTCGTGCTATATTGCTTAATTATTCCACTGCTTGGTTGAATTTCCCATTGTCCTACGTAATTTAGAACGACCATTAACCGTATGTTATCTGCACACCTATGAAGTAGATCCATTTTTTTGGCCGTATCACACTTGTATATTAATTCGCCGAGCTCGTTGTGAAGTTTAAATGAACTGTCACGTTGCATCCGAGCTGTAAAATGCAGACATTCAGAACATTGCAACATTGTAGCATATGACGGAGGTGGCTTTTAGCTAGATGGATGACAGCAGGCTAAGTAAAATAGCGATGTTTCAAAGCTAAAGTTCATTAGAATCTTGGGATACGCCCACTTGACAACGGGAGAGATAGAACTAACGACTGGCCTTTGGCCATAGCAACCATCCATTTAGAACTAGTAACGGCAGTTTGTCCTGTGAGTTGAGAAATTAGTTGATATGTGTCGGAAGAAATTAGTTCTACAAACAAGACAGTTTTAGCGATTAAAACGTTTAAATTGTAACAGGAAATGAACACAACGCAAGTGGCAACAGTGGAATAAGCGGGATAATGGACTCCACGGTGGTCTGTTCACAGAAATTAATGCACTTACGAGGTTTAAACGGCCCTCCACTTCGCGTCGGGGCCGTTTTACAACCTCGACCGTGCATTAACTTCTGTGAACAGACCACCGTGTTGTCCATTATCCCTTACATATTTTTTTGACCTCCTGCCTCAAAACCCTCCATATTTTCATATACTTATATATATTTACATTTAATATGTACTTTCTTGGCACGACTCCCTCTGATGTCGGAAAGGTGTTAAAAATGATTTATTTAACGTATCAATAACCATAACCAAATGTTATCGTATATCTTCATTCATATTAATGATTTTTTTTTTTTTTTGTAACTTGACATTTGCCCTTAAACTCTCCTGTTACAAATTTGTGTCATCCACCTTGTGTGGCAGTTCTGAGGGATATAGTACAAAACGAAGCAAGTGGTATGTTGAGCCTAAAGCCTGTGGTGCATTCAAAGACTAGGTGCACGAAAGGGTCTTCCTGTACGCTCATGTTTTTCCCGTGGAGCATTAACTGTGTTGTAACGGCATTTTCTGTTATATTCTGCTCCTTACACTCTTGTACTGTTGCACTGTTGGACTTACTCATTTGCACCATCACCATGACACTCACTCTCACAGAGCACCTTACCTTACTATGCACAGAGAATCACAGGCTCAGTCCCTGCCTCAGTCATTGCAAGCGTCTCTTGCTAAATCACCCACTATGAGGTTACGGTTTTAGACTTGATTTAGATTTAGTGTTATTTAGTATAATTTGTATTTTAGTATATTCTTTATGTTCTACTGTCCTTATTGCTTGTTGTGTTTTTTTATATTATATACTTTTAATTACTTTTTCTTAGTGATGCACCGATGTGAAAATTGTGGCCGATACCGATAACCGATATTAATTTTGCTTTTATGGCCGATACCGATATTTACCGATGTCGATATATCTGTATAGAAAACACATTCTTATGATAATCAAATAAAGAGCTATTTTCCAAAATGCATTTTTTAAAATAACGTTTCAATAGCCTACCTTAGAACACCAGAGGATTACAATATAATAGAATATATCTGTATTATTTTATATCCTGATATAAAAAGAGAGAATACTGAATGTCTGATATTTATGACAGCACTTTATGCAGATTAGCCTATAGGTATGGCACACTATAGGCCTACTATTTATATTACAACTCTCCCTCTTTAATTCAGCTGTGTAGTTGAAGCCTGGAAATATTGTAAACAAAGTAGCATAGTAGCATAGTTGGCTAGCTTATCATAGTCTACTGATTGGACTGTTCAGTTTCCCCATGTGTGTTTAAGTTTAAAGGTAATACTTGTTCTCCTTGGTACAGGCACTTTTGGGAAACATTGGTATTGAGATGATCAGTCAACTTGAAACCAAGAGTTTTAAACAAATATGTGCAGCATGCTAATGTTGCTAAGCAGATTTAATAGTAATTTAGCTAGTCGTCTTCTATGAGTCCTTGCTTTCACGATTGTAATGTTTTATTTGGATTGCGTTGGCCGAGTCGCGCGTGTCCATTGAGTGAGCGAGAGAGAGCGGGGCAAAGAGAGGGGTGTTGTAAAATGGTGTTGCGGCTCCTTTAAGAGAGCTCCGTGTGTGTGTGTGTGTGTGTGTGTGTGTGTGTGTGTGTGTGTGTGTGTGTGTGTGTGTGTGTGTGTGTGTGTGTGTGTGTGTGTGTGTGTGTGTGTGTGTGTGTGTGTGGGAAGCTGGGAAGGAGGGAGATAGAGTGAGGAAGTGTATGTATGCGACTGGAGCAGAGAGTGTGGAAGTTCAAGTTGGAGTCTGTACACAGTGTGAGCGGTGTTACTGTCAGAAATAAAACTCCATAAAGTTCAGCTCGTGTATTTTGCTCATAAGAAATGGGAGCGTGACCCCGACGTTATTCTATCTTATAACACCGGCCCTCGAATAACGAATCTCCCCTGCGTTTCTGACTACGGTCTGAAACAAAGCAGGAAAGGTTAACAGGGGGTTTATACTGTTTGGAAAAGTCTACAATGAAAGCAACGTAGGCTACCGCCAAGTAAAGCGGGAGATGTGTGTTGTTTATGCGGCCGCGTAAGCTGCAAAGCACTGCTAGACACTATAAAGGGTGTGTCGGTTCTGCCTTTTCACACCGCGACACAGATTTGTGGATATGAGTGTTGCAATTTCAGTTTTGAATTGCATATCGTTACAGCCCTATTAAATTCCTATTACGACCATATAACTACATTCTGCCTGATACACAGTTATATTTAGCCTACCGCGAGAGATGTAGTGCTAGGCGTGACATGACATGCAAGCCAGCCATCAACTTACCTTACTATGCACGTGACATGACAACTTAGCCAGCCAGCATCTTACCTTACTATGCACAGAGAATCACAGGCTCAGTCCCTGCCTCAGTCATTGCAAGCGTCTCTTGCTAAATCACCCACTATGAGGTTACGGTTTTAGACTTGATTTAGATTTAGTGTTATTTAGTATAATTTGTATTTTAGTATATTCTTTATCTTCTACTGTCCTTATTGCTTGTTGTGTTTTTTTATATTATATACTGCAAAAAATATTGATTGCAATTGTTTTAGACAAAATATCCTCACTGTTGCTATGGTTAGTGTCCTGTTTTATTAGAGTTAGACGTGTATGATTTGGTCTATTTCTACTGTTATTGCTATTATTGCAACGAGGCTTTGTTTAGAAAGGGACGAATATAGATATAAATGTTGTTGGTCTTAATGGGTGCTCATTACAGAAGGCAGGTGTAGCTTGTGGGAATGCATGTCCCTTGAGCAATACCCCAAGTGACTTTTGTTAGCCTTTGACTTGCCTTTTATAGTTTTAAATGGGCGGGTCCCGGAGCTTCTGTGACCGCACATTAGCCTATTACTGATTGTAGTTTGGGATTTAAAAAAATAATTTTTCGTTTCTGCAGGTTATGTTAGGAAAGTTGAATAGGTCAGTGTTGACACACAAGAATGTTGCTCCCTCCTGTGTGAACTAGCCTATGACCTCACCTGTCACCTGTGTTATGTCTCTTTAGTGACCTTGAAGAGGACCTGCTGGAGGAAGACTGGACAAACAAAAAGGTTTGTGAGCCCCTCAAAGTTTAGGCTGTGCTTGGTTTTCTTGCCGATATCACTTTGAATTGCTATCTTAATGACTGATTTGCCCAAGTGAATACATCTTTGCGGAGGGAACAGAACTGCTTGCGTGTGACCATTTAGAGCAGGGTTCTAGCAAAACACACTTTGCTGAACAAGATGAACCAGTTTTGCATTTTCCACCTGCCTGTAGCTGCTAGGCATATTCTATGATTTTACAACAATACATTTGTTTTAGAAATACCAAGTTGTAGATTTAGTCTTTCACGTACTTACTGACAATGGGATATGATCAGAAACAGCACAATAAGGAAAACTACAGCAGTGACACTCTGCTCAATTATATACAATGCGTAATAAACTTAGCCTGGCGGGGCCATCCTATATCATTGAGATGTATAGTCTGGCATCGAATCATTCACCTCACTTAATCCAAGGGGCGGGCAGAGAATTGTCTTTCAAACTGCCTAGGCATGCAATAGGCCAGCGCTACGACCATATCCGTATCCGGTAGGCAAAACGGCAAACACATCCTTCTTAGAAAGGAATGACTTAAGTGCATTGTGTTGCTCAACTTTCAAAGAAAAGCACAAGTCCAACTCCTCCAAAGTTGATGCCAACGCAGATTCAAACAACCGCTCTTCGTTCGCCACCTTCATAGCCACCTTCCTTGTTGTTCACCGTCACAGGACTGTCGTTATCCTGTTAAGCCCGCCTTAAGACTCTCTAACGAAATAGAGCGCTGTGATTGGAGAACATCCACGGTATTAAGCCAATAGAAATTCCTATGGTTCGATACTAGACGTACAGGCTGAGCAAATTTATTTGCCGCCGCTAGGGTGCGTCTAGATTTCTAGGCTATAATAAACTGTCTTTGCAGTGCCTTGCTAGGGACTCGGTAGCAGGCAGATTAGCAGCCAGAGTTCTTCATAAACAACACGTTAATTTGATATGTAAACAAGAAAAATGGCAACTGAATAGGTTTCATATTAACTAAGGTGCTTGTATCGTGCCTGGTGTCAGATAGTACCTGTCGACATGTTAGCTCAACACATAAATAGAGCAAGGTTTTATTTTTCCTTCAAACTTTTGGCAGGTGGGGAAATTGTAGCTTAGACATTTGTTTATGTCTCTTGGGTGTGAAAAGTGCTATGCACAGTTCAGGCCATGTAGTGGCTACGAAAATGTAGTATTATGTGAGCGATGATGCGCTAGCATCAGCTCGCAGATGTAAATTTGTTTTCCTGGGGATGGTCGCCACTGGTGACTGACAGTAAAAGAAATGGTCACAAAAAAAAAATGAAGACACATTGGTGAGCATTTTAGTCATCCTCCGTGGCATGAGATAATGATGTATTTAGTTGTGCTGTTCCTCCAACCACTCCTTGTCTCACACTGGTCCTTGTTTTTCTCCCAGAACCCCTCAGAGCTCTCAGACGAGGAGCTTAATGACGACCTCTTGCAGAGCGACGAGGAGGAAGGGAATGTCAGGTAAGGCCATCCCAGTTCTGCTCACCTTGAAATCAGTGTTGAAGACGGCACAGTGGGAACGGCAGAAAAATAACTAGAGATAGCAGAGGAAATAAATGAATATATAAATTTAGAAAGCAAAAACATGACATTTTGACTTCAAACTGTTGGTAAAAATATGGCATACCAAAGACAGTCACAAGATCCAGTCATGGAGAAGTGCAATCAAGATGCAGAGTTTAATTTGGCTGTATACAGGAGAGGCACACACGAAGCACCAGAATATGCGTCTCTGATTTGACACAGAATTATCCAGAGCTTATCCAGTACACAACAGCAAAGGATAGATAGTCATACAGTAACAGTGGCAGAGTCAGGAGACATCCAGGCTACCCTAATCAATGACGCCAATGGCATTTAATGCAAAACAAACAACAACCCTGGTGCGTTACATTATCAATAGCAAACAATATCAATAACAAATAGGCTATAGAAAACACCACTACATGATTAGTGCCAAGTTCATCTCTTCAGTTTTAGTCTAGCCTAACTAAAATGAGTATGGTTTTCCGGGAGAAAGGGAACCTACCTTCAGTGCATTTTGATGAGACATAACGACTGATCATTAGGGGTGGGCGATATATATCGTCTGCGATAATATCGTGATTGTTGTTTTAACGATGTGCAAATTTACATTATCAAGTATTTAAATTACTTATGGGGAAAAAACACTCGAAATTACGCACTGAATACTCATACATTCCCAGGAGGTAGTATGCTAACCGTTAGCATCTCTATGGGATTTCTCATATACATTAGCCATAAGCTAACGCATTAGTTTCTATTCTGTAACTTGGAATGCTAGCCTACGTGATTGCTCTAAAACAAAACATAGAAGGAAATAACTGAGATGTAGGCTACTCTGTTGGTCTGCTCTTAGTTTTACAGTGAATCCTATGTAAAGGTTTGAAAGGAACTTCAGCTTCAGACTTTCTCTTGGGAAACAGTAATGTACACAGATATATTGCAATAGGTAATGGTGTAGGCCTATCTGACGAGGACCTGGTTGGAACGTCGTACTTGTACACTGGGAGCAAAGAAGACTATCTTCACCTTTTCCCCTTTGCAACTGTCAAAGAAATCCCATAAACATGGGAAGGCCTAGGGTAGCCTACATCAGGTGACCTAAAGATTAGGCCCCTCTGCATAGCATTCAGTGATTTGCATGCAGTAATTTCAACACTGACCTTGATCTAGCGTTGGCTATTTAAAGGTACTTTATTGCCACAACACAATGTAAATGAACTATAACAAACAATAAAGAACTTAATCACACACAAATTACTATTTTACTGACTATAATAATTATGTAGGAAGTTTAGAAGTTTACAACCTAGAATTGACCTGCACACTACAAAAGTGCACCAAATTCAACACAAATGACTCAATGCACCTGGAGGAGGTCTGCGTCCTTTCTTTTCCAGATATTTTAGGATTTCGTCGTGGTATCATTTCAGTATCGAGCATCGAGATATTTATGGCAGGTATCGTATCGAAGTCATAATTTCGGTATCGTGACAACAGTAGTTTCAAAGTGACCTACTAATGAGAGATGCAGAACATTAAACCACATATTGGAATATTGGACCTAATGCAGTGTTTCCCACAGAATTGGATTCAATTTGTGGCGGTAGCTGACTTGGACAACGGGGGGGGGGGGGATTAAGATCGTCTTGGTAGTGTATAAACTTAGGTCTAATTGAGTGCCTGTCACTTTAAGATGTTCGTGATTAACACAGTTAACGTTAAAAGGCTGCTGATGTGTGGATGCAATTCATAACGTTTTCTACAAAGTTAAAATAAAGGTTCCTACTTCTCCTTGGGACAAGCACTTTTGAATTTTGGAAAACACTTAACCCTTTTACATCGGGATTTTGCAAACATTCAGTGTCAGAGTCAATAAAATGAGCCCTTCAATGAAATTGACAAGCAGCTGTAAGTAGGCTAAGCATGCTATATTCTACATCCAAACAGTATTCTAACGTTAGCTTTGAGATACTGCTTGATTGCATAACTTAACTTTAAGTTTAGTCTCTTCAATGTAGCCTACTATGTTGTGATAAGACCTTAGCAGAGTTAACTTCAATGCAGCAGTTTTGAACAAATTTGCGCTTCAGCATGGTCAGGATGCTAAGCGGATTTAATAGCAATTTAGCCAGACGTCTTCTATGCAATGCTTCTATGTGGCAACAACAATCCTTCAACAATCGTGAATATTTTGTTAAATGCACATGCAGAGGAGGGGCAGCAGGCTACGACAGAGAAGCGGGGGCGGGGTAAGGAAAGGCTGTGTGCGTAAAAAGTGCAGCTCAATGGCAATGCAAGGATATGATCTTATATTTAAATTAAATTAAATTAAATTAAATTAAACATAGAATATTCATCTGTGGCGGCCGATTTTGATTTTGTGGCGCCCCGCCACAGATTAGTCAATGTATGGGAAACACTGTAATGTAGTGCTGGGCGGTATACCGGTTCACGCCGTATACCGGTGTATATTTTCGTTATGATATGAATTTCTCAATAGAATTTTTATATACCCCCATACCGGTGTATTTGATTACACAACGTTTGGAATGCTGCGCCGCGCGACAGTGTTTCAGATGGGACTTTTTTCACACGCACGCATGGTGCGACTGCGAGGCCTAGTGAGGGTAAACACAAAACACCTTAAGTTTTTCCCCTGAAGTATGACCCTTAAGGCTTAATTTCTCCTTAGGTAAGGGGTTTATTTAAGGGTGTTGCACAGAATACCTTAAAATGTTTCTTTAGTTAAGGAAAAACGTTAAGGGATACTGCATTGAAAGGGATTTACCGTCACAAAAATTCTATTGAGATTGTTCAACAGCTCTAACTAGCTGGCTAGTAGTAGACAATGTCGTTAGTTAGCAACCCACCGAACACAGTGAAGTTTAATGTTCTTTCATCTCACCTTAAGAATATTCGCTGAAATTATCCAGGTAGCAAGTAAAGCATGTTATAGACATGAACTGAACAATACTAGCTGGCTAGTTAGAAATGATCCTGACTGTCATCATTCACATACCACTAACGTCATGTAAACCACACAATAACAATAAGGCATGTTTCGACGTTTTGATGGGCCTATTTGACAGAGAAAGCATATTAGCAGAGAGGTTTTATTTTCAATTGTATAATTTTTTAAAAAAGTATAATTATTGCAAGTTGTACTACTTTTTGTATTGGTTTTATACAAGATGTTTGTGAAATTTGCACAGTAAAAGTTCTGTATTTTGACTGCAATTGTCTTTGCATTCTGATTCCTCACTTCATTAGAATCATGAGTGGCTCTTTGTAAACAGCATCATTTTCTGGGGCCATGCAAACCTGCATTACCACTAGTGCGGAGTTATTCAACATCATGACAATAAAATAGACCAGTAGTCAATCTACTGCAGCAATTCCTCTCTCAACCTGTAGAAAATGCTGTAAACATCTGATTATGCATGGGAAAAAAAATACTGTCATATACCGAAAATACCGTGATATACATTTTTGATCATACCGCCCAGCTACTAACCTAATGGTCTATTCCACTTTCTCTCAAAACGACACAACAAATGCATTGTAACTCACCTTATTTTCATTTATTTTGTTTGTTTTTGTTTTCATCTCTCTCCTCCAAAGTGGTCAGGGTGCCTCTGTTAGTCTAAATGCCACACTGGGCCTCAGCTCAACCTTTGATGCAGAAGAGAGGAGCTATGGAGGGAACGCTGGAGAGGGAGTGGGCTACGGCGAGGGAGAGCAGGGGTACGCTGGAGACTATGAAGGGAACGAGGCAGGCATGGAGTATTCCACTGAGCAGGCGGGTGGGGACGGAGCTTACCTGGATGAGGTGCTGGACCTGCAGATCGATGAGCCGCTAGATGACGAGTTTCAAGTAAGAACTTCTTTTTTTTGGTCCCAATCTCAGTCTAGTCTACGGTCATGATTAATGTCAACAGCAACCTTTCCTGTTTACTTTTTATTTCTTTGTACTTTTTTCGTCTGCCCTTTATCCTTTAGTCTGCCTATTTTATTTTTCCCTTTCTTGCTTTTATTGCCTCTTTGTCTGTCACTCTGGTTTCTCCGCTTGTCTGTTAGCCTACTTATCCCCTCTCTCATTCTCTATTCATTTGTCTCTGAGCATGATTTCCTGTCTGGGGCTACGAAGGGGCAGGTGTCAGATCTCTGTGGCCTCTTCATGATAAGATGGGGGGTTGGGGTTGGGGGGTGTCGTTTGTGTTAATGGCTGAATGTGCTCCATTATCGCTCCAGGCCAGTGACCTCCCTCCTCCCATTGGAGACTGGTAGGCTAGCAGGTAGCGTTACTACGCCTGTAGCAGCCGCTGTCTCCATGATTGTGACCGCAGGCTCTGCCTGTCTAAAGCTGGGGGGAGGGGGGGGGGGGGGGGGGAGGGGGGGGGGGGGGCTGCGGAGGTGGAGGTGAGATGCTGCTGCTCCTGCTTTTGTGCGAAAGAGACGCACGGCCAATCGATGCGAGCAGACGCAAACGGGGCTTTTATCTCCGGCTTTAGACCCCATCTGATAAACTCAACCCCTCTCTATAGGTGACAAGGTTATTGACCCTTTTAAAGACACCTCTTTTTACAGTGTGGAAATGCAGAGGATGATTGATGAGTTTCTCGGCCAGCTTATTTATTTGTTAGGCACAGAAAGCGTGGTGCCACAAAAGAGAAGGTAAATAAATAAATAATCCAAACAAAGAGGAAGAGGAAGATCTCAGGTGATATCTGAAATGTGGCTGTCGGGCTCCTCTCCGATGTGACAGCAGCGGACATACTCACAAAGAGAGATATATGGCCTCCCGGAAAGAAAAAAAACATAAATAAACTGATAGAGATAAGCGCTTGACCTTCTGACTAGCGATGTATGGTATTTAGGGAAACACTTGCCATACATGCATGCATGCACCCCGTGTGTGTGTGTGTGTGTGTGTGTGTGTGTATTCATGTGTGCTTGCGATATCTCTGTTTACAAGGTCACCTAGCTGCTGGGGCTTAACATTTATGTGTTTGCTGGTATTGAGAGTTAATGTGTGGAACAGTTTAAGGGATTAAGCTGTTTGGCCCGGAGGGAGAGGCCTGGTCTACCCTGCCCATATCTGTTAGAGCCGCATTGATGCATTGCAGGTAGACACAGTTCGGTGTTTTATGGTTTTCTGCCTCTTTTTGTTTAAGTTATGGGTCTCCAGCTAAGGCCTGACATCTATATTGGAATGGTGATGGAGTAATTGATTAGCTGATCATCTGAATAATTCTATGAGATGCCTACAAGTGGAAGATTCTGAAAGGCAGGGATACAAATATCTCTTTTTTTATGATTTGGCAGACGTCACGTGTGTTTGTGTGTGTCTGCCAAATCATAAAAAAGAGATATTCCCCCCCCCCCCCAATAACTTCCTTTGAATTTGGTTTCAACTAAATATATAGTGTTCAAGGTATTTCCACTCATCAACTTGAATACGTCATTGCATGGCTGTTTGTTTGTGTGTGTGTGTGTGTGTGTGTGTGTGTGTGTGTGTGTGTGTGTGTGTGTGTGTTTTATTTGTGAAGACCTCAGTCAATTATATATTTGCCCCGCTACTGAGCCGTGTGTGTGTGCACGCGTGTGTGTGTTTATCTGCCATTTCTGTGTATCATGTCAAACATTTACATCTCATAGAATTTCAAATGGAGGCAGGAATAGTAATGAGCCTCCTCTCCCACTGTTATGGTAATGCAGGCGCTCTCTACCCTCCAGCCCCCTCTCTCTCTCTCTCTCTCTCTCTCTCTCTCTCTCCCTCTCCCTCTCCCTCTCCCTCTTACTCGCTCTCTCTCCCTCTCCCTCTCTCTCTCTCTCTCTCTCTCTATCTCTCTCTCTCCCTCTCCCTCTCCCTCTTACTCGCTCTCTCTCTCTCTCCCTCCCTCCCTCTCTCACTCGCTCTCTCTCTCTCTCTCCCCAACACCACAGCGTGCTGCCCTTTTTGTTTTCTGATACCCTCAGTAACATTTTTATTCCATGAAGCTTTCAACTCGCTTCTCCTGACTTTCATCCTCATTGGTGCCCCTGTTTTAATTTGGTTCACATATAAACTTGTGTCGTTTTTCCCAGCCAGAGTTTGGGGTCGAGAAAGCACCACAAGCACTGAGAACTGAGCGGAGCCCATCCCAAGGGAGAGTGCCAATCAAAGTTATTAGTTAGTTTATTGACTGTTGCTGTGTTTGGACCCCAGGTCGATGATTACTCCGCTGGGTACGGAGAACAGGGGATGGCCGAGCAGAGAGACCAACAGGAAGAGGCCGTGGACGAGCAGGAGGCAGAGGCTGGGCAGGCCCAGGAAGAAGAGGAGCAGGAGCCAGAGCAGGAGCCAGAGCAAGACGACTCCCAGGCCTTCGATGGGGAAGAGGTGTGTGTGATATGGTTCAGATTTGATGTGTGCCTGCCTGCAGACACACAAAAGGTTCGAGAGAAGCTAAGCAAAGTGGTTAGAAAAGATGACTGACTATCATCGGTCAATTGGTGATCAGTGTGAAAGGTTTTTGGGAAAGGAGTATGTCTTCAGTAATGTTTTCTATAACTGAATAACTGCCGACGGTGACCTGTCCTCTTAGGCTGGTCAATTGAGGATTGATGATCTGTATGGTTCAGGTTGCGGTCACCTAAGACAGGTGTAAATGGGAAAGTTTTTGGGAAAGTTTTCAGAGTATTTTTTTGTGTGTCCTCTTAGGCTGAGAATGAGCCTGAGCAGGAGAAGGAGGAGGTGAAGGAAGAGTCAGACGAGGAGGATGATGACGACGAAGAGTCTGGCCGGCTACGCTTTAAGACCGAGCGCAAGGACGCAACAGTGGTGCGTCTGTCTGACGCAGCCAGGAAGAGGAGGAACATTCCAGAAACATTAGGTGTGTTGGCTAACGGTAACTGGGGAAGAGCAGCTCAGACCTGTGATTTTATAAGAGAGAAAATGGTGACATGAAAGAAATGTCAATATAATTCTAGGTTGATAAAAGAACCATAGTTCTCAGTCACCCCATATTCAAATTGCTCAGGGAGAAGCAAATTATTTGGAAAGAACAAAACTATTTCAGACTTTTAGTCATCTCTCATTGCAGGTGAGAAGAAAATGAGGGGCATTGGATTTTTAAAATATCTTTTCTGAAGAGGGGTTTTTCATGAGCCTCAATGGCCTTCTGCACTCAATATTTCTTGCCTGTGAGATTTAAGGCAGTTTGCAACTCTGAGGCAATTTGGAAAGTTTTATATAGAGAACTGAAGCCTATGCAGAGTTTGTAGAGGAAATTGACGATACCCTTAACCCAGCTCCTCAACTTAATTTACGTGTGTTGGGTTTCAGAGTTGTCAGAAGAGGCCAAGGCCAACCTGCGGGAGATGGAGGAGCGGGAGAGGCAGCGCAAGTTTGGCGGCCGGGGGCGAGGCTTCCGAGGAGGCCCTGGCGGACGGGGCATGGGCATGGGAGGACGAGGGATGCCCATGGGAGGAAGAGGCGGTAGAGGCGGCTTCCCCAACTTCGGAATGGGCGACTTTGGTGGTGGCCGCGGAGGGCGCATGAACGACCAGAGGCCACCACTCATGCACATGGGCATGCAGGTAAACAACCACACCCACTAGAACACTTATGTTTATCTATGCGTGAGAAGAAATACTATTTTCTAGGGCTTGAAGTTAATTTTTCAAAATGGAGGGGAAATGTGTCTCTGCATGGGGTTACGTTACGATTCAAGTCAGAAGTTGGTCCTTCCGATCCCACATTTACACCGCTCCATTATTACATTAACATTATCAGACAGCGCTGTAAAATGTGTGCGGGAATTTCTCACATTATGATGACTAGAGTTGCGGGACTTGAATGAAGTATGCGCTATACCCGCAATTCCGCACTGAAGCTTAGGCTCTGATTTTCTTTCTAGGTTGACCCCTCAACCCCTAGACCCTTTCGATGTCTTGGATGGTTGATTGGTTATCGAGGGATAATGCTGTATGTCAGATATTCAGTGTGCCTGATATTTGTCATATATTCATGTGTGTCAGATATTCATTCACAGACATTCTGGGTACTACCCAGGGGTAATGTAGAGGTATGTTCACCTTCTCCTAACCTGGCCAGGAGTCATGATGTTTGCGTTCATGCCGCTTGACTGCTTTTGGGGGGGGTGATGTATCTGTAATCTCCCAATGGGCTTATAGGCCTATCCAAAGGCCCCACTTCTGTGTGCTGGTGAATAATTTGCCTTGTTTGCTCATGTCCTGTGATAGTCACGCCTTACTCTGTTTGCTTTTGGGAGAGGGGAAGAAGAGAGGGAAAAAACTCGATCATCCTCCCCTGTTCATCGCACTCATCCTTGTTGATATATGGATTATGCCAAATAACTTGGCGGGAGTCCATTTAGAAAGCATTACGCAAAATTTAATTTGCACTTTACCGAGGATTTAAAGGTTCTCGCACTTTATTTTATTATTCCGTATCTGCCGGAGCGCCTAATCCGAGGCGTTGAAAGTTTTTCATCCGTCTCTTGTGACACGTCTCTCGGAGGCTAATTCTTTTAACCAGAGGAGGAGAAGCCATGACAGACGCTCAACAAGACGCGTCGGGCTTCGCGGAGAAACAGCAGAGGCTTTCCGTCAAGGAAAAAAAATTGTGGGGGGGGGGGGGACTCGGAGGTGTCGTCATGGCGACAAGCAGAGAAATAATTACGTTTTGCCATCTGATTGACTCGTGAGGTGAATTGAAAAAGGTTGTGTGTGTGTGTGTGTGTTTAGGCCTATATGCATGAAGCATACATGTATGCATGAGTCTTGCTGAAGCCCATATTATGCATGTATAACTACAGGGCAGAAGATATCTTCATGCAAGCGTGGGGTGGTGAGAGAATGGAGGATAGAAAAAGGAGGGGGAAGATGAGAGGGCAGAGAGAAAGAGAGAGAGACACAGAAGAAAGAGAGTGGAGGAGAGGGTGATAGATTGAGAGAATTAATCCGTCCACCCCGCAGGCTGCTAATTACACACAAGTGAAATGTATAGGTAAGGGAGCTGTGTGTGTGTGTGTGTGCGCCTGTGTGTGTGCGCCTGTGTGTGTGTGCCTGTGTGTGTGTGCCTTTGTGCCTGTGTGTGTGTGCCTGTGTGTGTGTGCCTGTGTGTGTGTGTGCCTGTGTGTGTGTGTGTATGTGTGGATGACGGCGTGGCTCATCGATTGAGTTGTACCGCGGCGCTCGGTGGGCCCCTTCATACACATCGTCTCCTCAGCTGCCTGCGCGTCTAAGCCCCTGCGGTCCCTAGAGCCTCTCCGCAGAACACACCTCGGCGTCTGCGCCACAAATCCACACGCCGCGCACCCGGCTAATTGGATGGTTCCTGCCATGGCGAGCCAGTGATAACCCGGCTTTGTTTTCCCCCATTTTTAATTATCTTTATTTCTCTCTGTTTATCTCTTCCCTCTTCTTCCCTTTTCCCCCTCTTTTCCCTCGGAATCAATCCCTCTCTTGTTCCCTTTCAACCCCTCCTCAAACTCCCCTTTTTTCTGCGTCTTCCTCTGTCTGTCACCCCCTCCCTGTGTCTGTCAATCACCCCCCCCCCTTCCTTTCCCTCCCCCATCCTTCTCCCCCCTCTCCCTGCCCCCCCCCCACCCTCTCTCTGTAACAGAACCGTATGCCCCTGCCTCACCTCCTCCTCCAGCAGCAACAGCAGCAGAGGCAGTCTGGTCTGCGGGGAGGCCCAGGGAGCGGCCCAGGGGGGTTCCTGGACGTGGGCGAGCCTCTGGTGCAGCAGCCCCTGCAGCCGCTGCTGCCCCCCCACCTGTCCCAGCGCTCGCCCCTGCGCTCCCACCTGGACACCCCGCAACGCATACTCAGCCCCCCGGGGCCCCCCCACTCGCAGCAGCTACCGCCGCAGCATCAACATCAGCACCATCACCAACAGCAACAGCAGCAGCAGCATCAGCAGCAGCATCCTCAGCAGCACCCTCAGCAGCACCACCCACCGCAGCAGCAGCAGCAGCACCACCAACAACAACAACAGCAGCAGCAGCCCAAGAACATCCACATCAACCCCCACTTCAGAGGGCCCTCCTCCTCACCTGTGCAAGGTGAGACACAGTGTTGTTCACCAGGTTTAAACCTTAATCACACAGAAAGTTATCTAGATATATTTATTAAAGAAACATCAAGAAGTAATTGTGGATTTTATTTTTTTGTTTGTTAATGTTGTTAATTATACTTTATTTCATTTGATTAATGACCTTATTTCTTAATTGTATAGTAGACATTTTTTTGTAGCACTATCTTCTATGTATTTTATGAACACATTGTATTGTGTCTCCCAATCTATGCTAATTTATAATGTAGCTGCCGGCCCCCTCACAATAGTAGCATCTGTAGGCTCAAGTGTTGCATTGTGCAAAGCCATTCACAGAAAGAGTCGTCAGGTTAATGCATCCATTCCCTGTCTGTCTGTGGTGAGATGGGTTACTTTAGTGTGTGTGTGTGTGTGTGTGTGTGTGTATGAGAGGGGGTGGGGGGGCTGAGAGAGAGAGCGGGAGAAAGAGAGTGTGGTGGGGGAAGGGTGCTCTTTGGAGGACAATCCAGTTTGACAGATCAGGGATGGCATCCTCATTCTGCCTCCAGACATTTATAATGGCGTGTGTGTGTTTGTGTGTGTGTGAGAGTGTGAGTAGTATTTGTCCAAGTGTTTTGGTGCAAATGTTCCAGAAACACTTTTAGGTCACAAACAGAGCCATTCTCAGAAGATTGTGCTCTATTGGTTGGGATGAATACTCACCCATCTCTGCAGCATTAAAATGGATTTGGTGCAGAAGCGGGAGCCGTTTGGCCAGTAAAGGAGCCTGTTGAAAGGACTCTTCTCCCCCTGGCTAGGCCCTGCGCCACCGCTGCGCTTTTTTACAACCCTCTCAGCTTTACAGGGTTACTGCTCTCACCACTGCTAAAGGTGCTGCTACGGGGGGGGGGATGTTTCATGATTGGGGTGATGGTCTGTCAGGTGTAATAGTCGAACCGTTTCTTTATGTCTCTCCTGTTCACTTAATGTCTCTCTCTCACTCTGTCTCTTCTGCTGGTGTTGCCTGTCTTTTGTCTTCTCCTGTGCTCATCACTAACCTTCCCTTTCTCTCTCTCTCTCACCCCCTCCCCCTGCAGTGCCCTTGGTGCCTCCGACTCAGAACCAACCCCGACCTGCGGTGGGTCCCCAGAGATTTCCAGTGAGTAGTTGCTAGTTGCTTCCTCCTCCCATCACACACACACACACACACACACACACACACACACACATACCCATCTCTGTCTTTTGTGAGCATCTCAGACGGCCTCGCTCGAGCGAAATATCTGCTGTGGCATTGGTTTTAGCGGCCCGAGCATGCACACGTGCGCGTCAGTAAGTGTGTTTGTCTGCAGGCGGCCGATATGGGCCTTAGGTACTGATGGGGATGCCTAATGCAGTGGAGCTTGTGTAATGGGTTTGGGCTGAGGGTGGAAGGGGGCTGAGATTCTGTCTGGGGGGGGGGGGGAGGGGGGGTGGGGGCACTACGGGCCACTAGCAGTCTGAGGCATGGAGAAATAGGAGAAACCAGTGCAGAAATATCAATTATGCATTTTCTACTACCATCACCCACTGCAGGGCGGCTGGAGACGGGGCAGTTGGGTTTGGGAGCGCAGGCAGTGTCGGCCTGGTGTTTGTAAGGCCCAGCAGATTAAATGGAAAAAGAGCACGTCCCATATCTCTGCGCTGAGGGCTCGTGTGTAGAATGGGATGGTGTTGTCACGGCGACAAAGAACCCATTACTGACATGACGGCAGTGCCACTAAAGTGATTACTGCCAGGAGGGGAAACAGATCTGCAGCCCTCTCCAGCGCCTGCCAGTTACTCATTCTTCTCTCTTCTCCTCCTCTCCGCTGCTTTTCTCAGTCCCCCTTTTCACTCATTTACTGTGTTTTGCTCATCTATTGAAACGGTCTGTGCTCAGTCGCTTCTTTTCTACAGCATCTCTATCCTTCTTACGTCTCTTTCTGTCTCTTCCCTCCCCTGTCTGCGCTCTCTCTTTCTCTCTCTCTTTCTCTCTCTCTCTCTCTCTCTCTTTCTCTCTCTCTCTCTCTCTCTCTCTCTCTCTCTCTCTCTCTCTCTCTCTCTCTTTATTTCTTTCTCGCTTTCTCTTTCTCGTTTTCTCTCTCTCTCTTTCCTCGCCTAATTAAAGCCAGACAGGGCATCAGGTGATGTGTGTGTGTGTGTGTGTGTGTGTGTTGATGCTCTTGTCCAGGCAGAGGCTGATGTAAATGGATTTATGCAAACCAGACCCTGGCGAGGCTTAGCAGCCAGTTGCGTGTGCCGCCGGTCCTCCAGACTTTGCTGCAGCTGTAAGCTGCTAGTCGATGCTCCGCTTGAGGAGTGAAATGGAACGCACCGATATTGGTATTGATAATCGCTAGGCTTGTGGCATACTTCTAACCAACAGAAGTAAGTGTGTGTGTGTGTGTGTGACAAGAGAATGCGATGCCACTGCTCCTGCAACGTGCCCCTCCCCACACACACTACACACACCTTGCTGTATTGGCCTGGCACATGCTAGACCTGCATCAGACGCCAGCAACTAAACAGCCAACAACCTCCATTAACCCAGGGGCTGCTGATTACTGGCCATTAGCATAGCATTAGCATACCATTGCATCTCATCTCACGTGGCAGGCGGGGGGGTCTCCCATCTGCAGAGGCACCCCGCTTCGAATATTTACTGCCCGAGTCAGGCCTGAATATTAATCCTCGCTATTTATATTTCATTTTCAACTGGGGGAATAGCCTTCTGAAACTCCCGTGATTGAATATGCAACTGTTACTTGTTAATCTTGTACTATTTACAAATTCTTATGGTTGTAGTCCCCAATCATAGGCATCCTCCAGCAGGGGTGATATTAATTTAGATTTGCTGGTATTTGAGAAGGCTTTGGTCAAGTGTACATTTAAATATTAACCGTTGACTGCGATTCAATATGGCGTGCTCACACGTGGAACTTTTTAATTTTGTTTTAAACTTTGTCAAAATCCATTGACCTTCTCGCTCCCTCTATGCTAATGTGTGTGTAAGACCGTCCCTTATTAACACCACTACCGTCATTCAAATGTCATTCTTTAATCTTCTCCACGCCGATAGCGGACATCATATTGGATGTTTTGACCTGCAGTAACCCCTGCATTCAATCCACAAGAAAAATGCCACATTTGTCTCACTCAGTCCTTGCTTTTATCAGACGAGTGCGGGCAAGATCACGCCGCCTGTTACATATTGAGCAGATCGGCGTGTATTGGAACCAGGATTAGCCAGGCTGACGAGGGCATGCCCTTCCCCCCTCCATTCCCCCTTCATCGAACCCCTCGTAGAAGGACAGCGGCGATTGTGAATGTGCACTAAGCTCCATTGTGTTTAAGGAACTGACCGCCTTTTGAATGGGAAGATGGAGAGGCTAGTTTAACAATGCAGATCCCCGCTCCATTTCTCTATCCATCCATCCATTCGTCTGTCTCTCTCCATCCATCCATCCATCCATCCTGCCGCCTCTGCTGTACCCCCCCCCCCACACACACACACACACACACACACACCCTCCAGTTGCTTAGTTAAGCCGGCCGATTAACCTTCTCTTAAAGCAACTTCGCAAAGATCAACGCCAAATTCTGACACACACAGGCAGACACACACACCCACACCCACACACACACCTCTTTCGATGAAGGTCGCCACAAGTCCCGGTGTGGAGAGGCGGATTAAGGGCTGATAGCATCTCAAGGTGTGAGTAATGCGCAGCGTAAAAGTAACACCCCCAGAACACCCACACCCTCCCCCTCCTTTCCCGCCGCCACAAGCCCTCTCTAATTTGCTGAGGTGCGGTCCGCTGAATGGAGGTTAATTTCTTAAGAGAGAGGGATGTTTAAGGGAATGAAAGAAGAATGCAGAGGGGATCGGCATTCAGTGGAGGGATTAAAGGATCGTTATCTGCTCTCGCCTGGAGAAGGTGGAAGAGTTTGGCGGGGGTGTGGTGGGGGGGGGGGGGGCATTGCTGTCTACGTGTGCTGTGCTCTGAAACTAGGGCTGCTGCACCTAGCTGTCTTTGTACGCTTCTCATTGTGCTGGGCTGGTTTTATCTTTTCACCAAGGCCTTGATTGCCTTGCCTTCTTGTTTGCAGAAAATGACATGGTTGTTGAATGGTGATTGATGCAAATCTACACTATACTGTCTCAATATAGGCCATCTCGGAAAAATATAGCGTCTTGCTGCACTATTCTTGCATGTTGTCACAAATACTCATACACACCAACTGAAACTGCCTCTCTATCCCAATCATACACTCTCCGAATCATTCTCTCTATCCGTGACTATTATACACTCTCATCATGCGCGCGCGCGCGCACACACACACACACACACACACACACACACACACACACACACACACACCATGTTTCTCTGTCACTCACCCCCCCTCCCATCTGTGTTTCTCAGGGCCCGCCAGACTTCCAGCAGCACCACCCAGGGAATTTCGGGCAGCCCCAGAGACCCCCTCACCCCCCAGAGCCCTGGAGGGGGCCACCACCCCCTCACCAAGACAGAGAACCTTTCTTCCTCGGAGGTGAGAGAACCAGACCCTTATACCCCCCTCCCAAAAAGCCAGAGCATCAAGGGTTAAGTAGCTTTTGAAGTACCCTTGACCCTGCGGGGGCCATAACCTCATTATATCACATACCTATAGGGTTTAATTTGCAAGTATGTGTATAATAATGACCTATGCACATCCATTGCGAGCTTTTAAATTTTTTGTGCATGTATTATTAAAATCAAATAAAGGCATAAAGGTGTGTGTCTGTGTGTGTCTGTCTGTGTGTGTGTCTGTGTGTGTGTCTGTCTGTGTGTGTGTCTGTCTGTGTGTGTGTGTGTGTGTGTGTGTGTGTGTGTGTGTGTGTGTGTGTGTGTGTGTGTGTGTGTGTGTGTGTGTGTGTGTGTGTGTGTGTGTAGAAGAGCGTCAACAGCAGCTCAATGATAATACTTTACACAAAGCAAAGTCTGAGGTGATGTGTAATGGGTGTGTTCCTCCACGCAGAGCCACGCTTCCCCGGGCAGCACTTGTTTGACCAGCCAAATCCTTCCCAACTCATGAACAACAACAACAACGCCCACCCCATGCCAGGGCAGGGGCCCCTGTCCTTCCCCCAGCCTGGTCAGGGACCCGGCGGCCCTGGGTTTGGCCCTCTGGGGCCTGGGCAGGGCCAGGGACCTCTCGGTGCTCTGTTCCAGAGAGAGCCACCGCCCCGGCAAGGCCTCCCACCGCAGCACGGCGGCCCCCCCGGCCCTCCGGGGCCCAGACCCTTCTTAGGCAACCGGCAGGCCTTCCCACCACAGCAGCAGGGCCCCATCTTCAACTCCCAGCACATGCCGTTTGCGCTACAGGTACGGCCAAGAGTAAGTGTGAACACTAACAGGGGGGCGGGGGGGGGGGGGGGGGTGTTTTGGGATGTGTTGGTGCTGGGATGTTTGTGTACAGTACATGCATGCCTGCTGTCCCAGTTGATTACCCACACTGCAGAGCTGTGTGAAATGAATCAGGACATGTTTAGGGTATTTTTTCACAGTGGTCACCAATTTGATCTCCCTCAGTCAACCTCCAATCTGTGTGCTTTTTGCTGAGCATTGTGCTGTGTTGGCAGAAATGGCATGGGTCCAGAAAGGGGAACTGGATGTGTGTTGTTTCCCCACCATCTGGATCAAATATAGATAGATCAGGCTGTTCTGGATTTAGCATTGTTTTAACGCTGGCATTAAACTGAATGCATCATTGTTCGGTTCTGTGCCGCAGCAGTGTGTGTTGCCTCTGCATAATAGGTGTTCTGGCTGAAATGAGGGCAGTGAGGATGTAGGTCAAACGGGGATACTCTTACTACTAGCAGGGTCTTTCCTCATCCTTAGTGTTTCTTAGAAGGGTTGTGTGCGTAGGCACGTTGGACTCCAGAGCCACCATGTCATGAGAGGTTGCTTGGTGGTTGATTGGTGAAATGGGCAGGCGGGTTTTGGTGGATTTTGGCAGCTCATTTGGTGAGGCTTTGTGGAGCAGGCAAGTCTGCCCTCTAGTGGTGAGCTGCATGTAAATGCACCTTACTGTCTCAAAGACGGGCAATAATGTTAGCTTTCTTCAATGACCTTTTTAACTGATTGGGCAGCATGCTTGTAAACTGTAATGGGAATGAGTCCAGATGCTGTGTGTGTGTGTGTGTAGATCAGGTGTGCCCTGTGAGCTAATGTGAGCTACATTTGAAATGATCTACTGCACAAAAAAAAAAAAACATCTATTGCTAAAAATGTAAAAATATGTTCCTTAATGCACGGATCCTTACAGCACAATACAATTCGATAAATGTATGGTCCTTACCTTATTCTGTTGGTTTGGACTTAATAATGTTAATGTAAAGAAAAGGCTGACTCGCATAAGTAGAGCAATGCAGTGAGACGTAGCACATTTCCCCATGTTTGATGAGTAAGTTCCAAAACTGTCCGTTATGGGCCTGCAGCTTCAACTGACCGCCAGCCTCTGTAGTCATAAGACAGCATTACAGGACGGTCAAGCCATAGGATCCAAGTGGATAAAAGACAATGCAGCAGTCTGGAGTATTGATTGGCTCTCAGTAGCCTGTCAGACCTGGACCTCATTGGTGACCTAATAATGGAGTCTTAATGCACATATCTTCCCATGCTTCTCCAGCTCTGATGGGATGTTTCGGAAGTTCCCCAAGTCATGACGCTGCAGCCGTAACAATGTTTTTTTCCAACTCTCGCCCCTCTTTGTTTTGTGTTCAGGGTTTGATGGGTCAGCCCCAGCTCCTGGACTCTCCGCTCTCCCATCAGCCCCTGCATCAGCAGCAGCACCACCGGCAGGACCAGGGGCCCCCCCATCAGCACCAGGGCCCCCCCCAGCAGCACCAGCACCAGCACCAGCAGCACCCCGGGGACCCCCTGCCCCTCATGCACTTGGGCCAGCAGGGCTTCCGCCAGCAGCAGCAGCAGATGCAGCACATGCACGGCGGCCCGCGGCAGATGCAGCTCCGCCCGCAGAACCCACAGCAGGGCAACGCCCATTCCAGACCACGCATGGTGAGCCACACATGCACGCTACACACACATCATGTCCCTACGCATGTAGACGCACATTTGTATTTTTAAATGTAATAAAGCGGCTAAACAAATGTGTTTTATACCTATGATACTATAAATGGCTAATATACTGGAGAGAACTTATTCTTTTTTTTTTTTGTGAAACCTTTTGCACAGAAGTCATGCAAAGGATGCTGTCCAGTTGTTCCTTCAGTAAATTGTGCATTAAATGTTGTGTGTTCCAGGGCTCCCCGTCACCCATGCAGCAGATGCAGGCTCTCTCTCAGCGCAACAGCAACCTGCGTGAGCTGCCCATTGCCCAGGGCAACTTCGGTAACAACAACAACAACTCGCAGTCGCCCAACAGAGGAGGGCACCAGCAGCAGCGGCCCACGGGCAGAGGGATGCAGGGCCTGGGCGGGCACCAGGGCCCCAACGGCCAGAATGCCCGCGGGGGTCCGGGCGGCAGAGGGCTAGGGCCCGGCCGAGGCCAGGGCATGGGCAGAGGGCAGCCGGCGCCAGAGAGGACAGTGGTGAGCAAGACCCCAGCAGAGACGCCCCCAGCACCACCCCCTCAGGTCAGTCAGGCTCTGGACAGATACGGGTAGTTATGTTGCAGTGAAGCAAAAGTCTTCTTGGGACTTAAAGCAGCCCATTACATGGATTATTGTAATGTAATGCTGCTTTATTTCATTCAAGTTACTATGTAGCTACAAAATAGTAGTAGTTTGTCACATCTCATCGTTTTCAAGTAACCAACCACATTGAACTCAACTTATCACTACCCTGCAAATCATTTATGTCTAAATAATAAAGTAGGGTAAATGTAAGTAATGTATAATATGAAAGGACTAATTTAGGAAATGTTTTGTATTTTAATTGCAAAAAGGTTTCTGTCCAGCCAGGCTTTGTGTAAGCATCTCACTGTGTACCTCTTCACACCTCTGTAAAAGAGCAGCATCCTCTCTCCGACTGCCGTCTCCCCTGGGTAATGTGTGTGTGGAGTAGAGCGGAGTAGGCAGATTCGGTTAATTAAGACTCCATTATTAGGTCACCAATGAGGTCCAGGTCTGACAGGCTACTGAGAGCCAATCAATACTCCAGACTGCTGCATTGTCTTTTATCCACTTGGATCCTATGGCTTGACCGTCCTGTAATGCTGTCTTATGTCCATGTCAAGACCATTCGAAGGAGAATTGTAATTGTGGGTTTTAGGCCACAGCTTTACTTGTTCAGTGTATTGAATATTGAGAGATTTTAAGATTTTCAAAAAGCAGCTCAGCTACAAAACGGCTGCAGTAGGAGTTGATTCTTGTCCATTGTTAATTATAATTTAGCGAAGGCAATTTGACCGATGCATGGAAGGCATTATCATTACTTGGTGCGTAAAGGTGTCATGATGTGAATTTGGTTGACTTGTTTATATACCTGCTGTGTATATCGGCTGTGTCAGCCAAGGCTCAACGTTAACTTTTAAAAGTGGTTAAGAAGGGTTGCAAGCCAACCAAAATGTGGTTACCACTTGTAGCAACTTGGTAGTCAAGGGCAACCGGGCAACCATTAATGTGGAACCCTGGTGTCAGCCGTCCTGTGTGTGTTTGCACCCATATAGCTATGACATTTCTCTCTCATGATCTTTTGTCAGCCTCCTCTACTATTTTGCATTTTTTTTGTGCTTTTTTTTTGTGCTATGTAAAGTGACCCTGGGTTTGTGAAAGGCTGAATATAAATAATGTAGTTAATTGTTATTGTTGTGGTTGTAGGTGGACCCTGACGAGGACGAGGAGACGCGTCAGTACCGGCTGAAGCTGGAGGAGCAGAAGCGTCTGCGCGAGAAGATCCTCAAGCAGAAGGAGGAGCGACGCCAGATGCAGGCCGGCATGCGCAAGCGCGAGCTGCTGCAGCGCATCAGCGCCCAGAACCCCCAGAACCAGACGCCCAACCAACCCCCCCAGCAGCAGCAGCAGCAGAAACCCCCACCCTCCCAACCAGCCCTCACGCCACAGGCTCCGCAGCCGATCCCCGCTCTCCCTGCCAACGGAGCCCTGCAGACCCAGCCCTCCATCCCCACCGTGCCCCGGCCCAACGTCAAGACCCGCCTGCAGATGGCTAAGCCGCAGCCCCAGCCTGGCGCCGCCCAGCAGAACAGTGGGCCAAATCCCGGCCAGCAGAGCCAGTGGCATCAGCAGCAGCAGCAGCAGCTGCAGCAGCAACAACAACAGCAGCAGCAGCAGCAGAGGAGGGGGATGAATCAACAGAACACCCAGGGCCCCATGGGGAACATGCCCAGGCAGGGTGCCCCGATGGAGGGGACGTTTCCAGGCCAGCCCCAGGCTCCGGGGCCCAGGCCTGGAGGGAAGCGGACAGTCATGCAGAGGCAAAATAGTACGGGCTCTCCTCAGCTCCCTCAGAAAGTTCGGGTGGTCAAGCTCTGCGCAGGGGTGAGTGAGACCTTTTTCTCGTCTACCGTTTTACTCTCTCTCTCTCTCTCTCTCTCTCGCTCATTGGCGCCAGATTGGGATTTAAGTGTGACTTGTTCATTGATCGCTCCACTTCCGTAAAGTTCACACCTCTCAAGATCCTGCATGATATTTTTGTCTCTTCCCCCAGCTATTTTCATGACACAAATGTCATCACATCCTCACAGACATAAAGACACAAAAGCCGGTATCGCAAAGACAAAAGGAGAAATTTTCCAATTATTTTTAAAAGTCAAAGAGCCCCCTTTAACTCCCTTTTCCTCTCTCTCTTTTCAAAGTTTTAAGATTTTAAGTCTGCCGTGAGTGACATTAAGGTGGAAATAACGTGTCGTTCGAATGGAATTGATCTATAAAATTTCTTCTGTTGCCGCCACAACGTCTCTCTTGCTTTCGGCGCATAAATGGCACCAACTTCTCCAGTCAATAAAAAGAGAGCGGAGTGACATTTCCCTCCCGTCGTTTGGAAGATGTGCACGTTCTGCTCTTAAAGGTTGGCGTCAGCTGGAAAGTTACCTCAATCTCTCGCGCTGAAAGATCTCCCCCAAAGTTTGGGGAAAGCAGCTGGAATCCAGCTTAATGCGCTGAAGCTTGGGGAAAGTATCTTTAAAATGCTACTGCCTTGGAGCTGTTGTGATTGCTCCCTTAGAGAAATAGACTGGCTCTCCAGGCTTTCCGCCGAAGTTTTTTGTGTTGAGGTTGGCCCGATGGTGATCTGTAGAAAGTCCCATACTCACACTGCGTGCACACACACACACACACACACACACATTTTCAAGCGCGTGCACACACACACACACACACACACACACACACACACACACACACACACACACACACACGCCACAAATACTCTGATTGAGAGGCGGAGATGTGTGGGACTGCGGCGGCCATAGATAAAGATAACTGGACGGGATGTCAGCCTCGCTAATGGAAACCTGCACGGAGATGTCTAAAGCACGGGCGCTCTGACAGAGACAGAGGGAGACAGGAGAGGGAGAGACAGGGGGGGGGGGGGGATGAATTAAATAGGAAGAGAGAGACAGCGATGAAACCTGCGCTGCAAAGCTGATTTTCCAGATGCTGCCCCCAAGACGCTGTCATCCTCGGCAGCTCGACAATGCTATCTCTCCCTTTCTCCCTCTTTTAGTGTCTCTCTATCCTTTGCTCCTCTCCTCTGCTTCCCTTCAGCCCATCACTCAGGTGTGAGTGTGAGTGAGGGAGACAGAGAATAGGTGTCAGTCCATAAGATTGGGCTAATTTATCATGTGTTGGCACGTGGGGGCTTAGCGCTGTAATACCTGTAGAAGAACAGCAGAGAAAGAGATTCCTTCTCATCCTCCTCCTCCTCTCTTGGCTTAACGTAGATAAGGGCAAATTAAATTTTCACCGCCAATAATAAAAGGAGAGGAAAGCGGCCAGAGAAGAGAAGGGTTCTGTGTGTGTGCGTGTGTGTGTGTGTGGAAGAGGCAGAGAAAGATGTGTATAATCAGTGGAAGTGATTTCTATAGAGCCGGATTAAACCATCTACCCGCTGATCGTCAGACGGATTGCATAGATAGTGTGGACGTTCCCCTTTTCTTCTTTTGTGAACGGGAAGACGGCGGAGATTGGCGCTGAAGGGGGACGTTAGGCCTATGTGGTGACCCTTGAAAGGAAGACAGAGGGGGAATGAGATAAGGAAGTTAAGGCAGAGATTACGTATGCAGCCTCCACTAAAAGGAAATGAAGAAAGGCTTCTAGTCGAGGCCTTAACAAATAGCCTACACATTCTGAAAGCCCGACTTTATTTGTTGCATTTTATTCATGCAAGAAGCTATCAAATTGGATTCAGAAATGACCAATGTAAAAGCGAACCTGACCTGAAAGAAAGTCAAGAGATGGCAGACCAGTGCTTTGAACGTCTCCATCAGGTTTAAAGTCTTGCCACCTCATCCACATTCTCTGGTCTTTGGTCTCTGCATTTATCCCAATTAGTGAAACACACTCAGCAGACAGTGAACACACAGTGAGGTGAAGCACACACTAATCCCGACGCAGTGAGCTGCCTGCTACAGCGGCGCTCGGGGAGCAGTGAGGGGTTAGGTGCCTTGCTCAAGGGCACTTCAGGCGTTCCTACCGGTCGGTGTTCGAACTGGCACAAGTCCGAAGCGCTAACCAGTAGGCCACGGCTGCCCCCCTTACTCATTTGCACTATCACCATGACCACTATCACCATTGCACCATCACCGTGACACTCACTCACACAGAGCACCTTACCTTACCTTACTATGCACAGAGAATCACAGGCTCAGTCCCTGCCTCAGTCATTGCAAGCGCCTCTTGATTGATTAATCACCACTATGTGGATACTGTTTTTAGAATTGAGATTAAGTAGAAATTAGAATTTAGATTAAGTGTTAGTATAATTTGTATTTTAGTATATTTAGTATATTCTTTATCTTCTACTGTCCTTATTGCTTAGTTGTGTTTTTATATTATATACTTTTAATGACTTTTTCTGCTGTTAGTGAATGTGTGTGTGTTGTCTGTATGCTACTGAGACCTTGAATTTCCCCTGGGGATCAATAAAGTATCTATCTATCTATCTATCTATCTCTATCTATCTATCTATCTATCTATCTGTGTGTGTGTGTGTGTGTGTGTGTGTGTGTGTGTGTTAACAATATGATGCTGTGTTCCCTTAAGGGCGCCGACACTCCTGACGCAGCTGTCCCAGTGGAGCAGCCACAGCCCATCGGGCGACTCCCCCCACAGCCACGCCAGCTCCCCATCCGAAAGGTCACCATGGGAACAGGCGGACAGCAGCAGCAGCATCCCCCGGGACAGGGAGGCAGGGGCCTCCCACAACCCAACAGGGTAAGACACCGGGCATTTCTCAACCCAACAGGGTAAGACACTGGGCATTTCTCAACCCAACGGGGTAACACTGGGCATTTCTCAACCCAGCAGGGTAAGACACTGGGCATTTCTTAAAGCACCATAAATTAGACAGTGGGACTACATTCTTGTTTTGTAAAAGCATATGTGGGTAAAGTCTGGGTATGCATTCATATTATTGGTTTTCCTCTAAAGGCCTTGCCTACTTACAAGTACATAATAATAATAATAATAATAATAGGGGGCACTTGGATCATTATGTCCACAATTAACATGCTTTTAAGTGTGTGTCTGTTATTATTGAGCTTAGTTGAGCAGTTAATGCCACTAGAAAGCATCTTAGTGTGTCACAGCATGCAATTTCCTGATAGAAAGAAGCGGCAGTGTTCTCTGCTACCTTCAGTCAGACATGAGGAGCTAACCTCTGCTCCGCTAGACTGTATGTCTCCAGGGTCCAACCTCTGTGGAGAACACACACACACACACACACACACACAGAGAGCAGCCTGACTAATAATGTTGGACAGTATGGCAGCTGCTGTGGTTCTTCGGGGAGGGGTGGGGGTCGCTATTGTGGGGACAACACGCACCCCCCTCTTCCACCCCCCAGCCTCTTCGATGTGCCTGTCACCACGGCAACGTCTCCAAGGAGGTGTGGAACAAGTGTCACATACATCCACCTTCAACATGGCTGTCTGCCTCTCTGGGGTATAGATCCCTGCTCGCTCACACACACTTCCAGACGTACACACACACACACACACACACACTCACACACTCACATACGCATATGCGCACACACCACACACAGGCGTACAGTGCATACACGTAGGCGTTCACTTCCCCCAGCTGTCTGACAGCATCAGAGGAGCGGGTCGCTGGCTGATGTTCCGTCTGGCTCCAGTGCCTGTCTGGGCCGCGTTCCTCTCTGCTCAGGAACAGCACACCACACCACAGCCATCCACTCTACACCGTGCGCACACGCTGAGCCGTTCTGTTCTGTTGGATATGCGGCACACTTCAGAGCTCATCGCACTCGTGGGCCCGATGGATGATGGGATGCGACACCGCAGTAGTGACGATAATGACAGGAGATGAGGGGAAAAGAGCTTGCCTGTCTTGCAGTGTCTCATGCGAAAATCTGCTTGAATGATTTCGCCCACCTCTATTTCAGAGGGAAGAAGACGGGAAGATACAGATTGTATATACCTACCGGTATTACACAATACATGTATTTCCTTCTTTCACACTTCTCTTTCCATATCTCTCTTTTTCTCCCTCTCCCTCCCTCCCTCCCTCTCCCTCCCTCTCTCTCTCCCTCCCTCTCTCTCTCCCTCCCTCTCTCTCTCTCTCCCTCTCTCTCTCTCTCCCTCTCCCTCCCTCCCTCCTTCCCTCCCAGGTGGTGATGCCAGGGAGAGGCAGAGGTCGCGGGGCTCGCGGGGGTCGTATGATGGCCACCAGGCAGAGCGGGCGTGTTCAGGAGGAGCGCACCACGGTCTCCATCGAGGGCCTGTCCACCTCCACCACAGAGAAGCAGCTCCGGAACCTGCTGCAGTCCATTGGGCCCATCCAGGTATGTTCAGCCACTATTTACACTACCACCGGGCGGTGGTAGTATAATGGTTAAGGAACTGGGCTAGCGTCCAGTAGCCTGAAAGTTCCCGGCTTCCACCGTTGTGCCCTTGAGCAAGGCACTTAACCCCAAGTTGCTCTGGGGACAATGTGATCCCTTGTAATATAGCTGACATATGTAAGTCACTTTGGTCAAGAAGTGTCTGCTAAATGTAATGTAATATTTAAGTGTTATCATGTTGTGGTCCCTTGTCATGCGTGGCTACAAGAGATTTGGGAAACTGCGCTTAATGTTTTAACATCACAATTTATATCTAGAATGAGTGGAATTTCATGTAATGTGGTACCTGCATACATTTTGTTGTTGTGCGTAACCCTGTAAAATTGCTGTGTCTGTGCATTTCACAGATGTTCGAGATGGTGCCCCAGCAGAGAAAGGCCGTTGCCAAGTTCATCAACCCACAGCATGCCCAGAGTTTCCAGCACAGTTTCCACAGGTGAGCTGACCACACCGACACCAGTGTGCATCCACACAAAGAGCCCCCCCCTAGCTGGTGGTGTTAAACAGATATATTGTAGGTCTCCTCCTTCACTCACTGTCAGGAGGCACTGTATATCCTAAGGCCCAGTCCCATTTCTCTCTTTGGCCTTACCTCTTCATTCTAACCCTCTGTTTTGTGCAGGGTAGACATGTCCCTGGATAGGACTGTTCTTAGAATATCTTAGTTCAATGTAGATGCAAAGGAATATGAAAATAGATTATTATAACACGCATTTCTGAAAAATCGCTATTCGTAATTTCAGTAAAACTTATTTTTTTCAGCTAAACAATGTGACTAGTGAATTATTTCCAATAATTAAAAACAGCAGATTTTCTGCACCTCTGCTTATTAATCTGATATCAGGTCATTAGTGTCCCATGAGTGATTAGTGACATTGCCATCTATCCCCTGTAAGCAAGAGAATTCACTACAAGCTGAGGATGTCCGGCAAAAACACTCTTGTCACTGTTCCAAGGAACTAGATGAGGGGAAAGGGTTATGGGTCTAAAGGAGAGAAGAGATTGGGCCTAAGTCTATTTGGCACTTAACATAGATTAAGAAATGGGAATCAACTGGATATTACATCCAAAATTAAGTATCCAAAATAATGATGACTCAGTTTTGCGAAATTGAAACCATGAATTCCTATAAGATTCAAATGATATTAATTAACCCTTTTAGTCGCATGACAGTTGCAAATAACATACTATTACGTCCCTCATTGTTAACATAAAAATACATAACCAAACAGAAAAATTTGGGAAATTCTGGGGGGGGGGTTTGGTCTTGTGGATGTCAGTCATCAGACCTCTATGATGTTGAAAATTTCAGTCACCATCGCAGATAAGCTTAAGGTTCTGTCAATTGGCCCATTATTTGCCACATTTGATTGACTTGACCGCAACAAAAATTCTGCTTCCAATCTAGTTTTAAGGTTTTTTTTATTATGATTGTTTCCCTGTTAATTGTCATTTGGACACATGGGGGCAAGCGTTAACAATAGATAGTCAGCCTCCTTTCTCTGTGTTGTGTGACACAGAAAGCCCATGTCTCACTCCGAACTCCTCGAAAATCACCACAGGCACATGATCGATCTGTCTCACATTGACGTGTCCATCATCGACGGCTGAGACGAGAGCAGCGGCTCACCCAGAGACGAGACGAGAGGAGAAGAGTGGAGACGTGGGGGGGATTTGGATGGATGGATGGATGGTGTCGGGTCGAGGGAAGAGGAAAGCGCTCCGGAGGGCGCAAACTAACGCTAGCATCTGCTGTAAAGGAGGGGGAGAAATGACACCCCACCTCAGACAAACGCACCTCTCTGATATGGGAGAACTTGCTGTCACCCAGCGACAATGGAGCGCCGATTCTGACTGACCGCGTCCAGACCACTTGAGAAAACAAGAGCCGAAAGAACAAACTGGGTTACGTCTCCAATGTGTTCATTACAGTGAATGCCCTCATGCGGATGAGACTGGAGTTGTGTTTCTAGCCTGGTTTTTGTTACGTTGGCACCAGTTGTTTTCGATGCCATTGGCAAGAAAGAGACTTGAGGATTCAGAGTTTAGTCACAGCTACACCACCAACAAACACATACCAACAACACCAACAGCACCAAACAGTCGACACCTGGTAATGGTTGCGCCCCGCTCCTGTCATAGTCATTCTTAGTAAAAACCTGTAGATTGCAGTTGTTGTAACTCTCAAATGTCCCATGAAATAGAAGTCTTTCCCGCTATTACATTCTTGATGCCTTTAGTACTTTGAACCACAGCCTTGAGTTGTTTGTCCTCTACGGTAGTGCTATTTATCACCTGTAGGGGGTGGTGTCTGACCACAAATCTCTTGTCCATAGTCCACCCCAGAGGATGTCTGTGTGAGGCCCCATTATAGCTTTTTTTCACTGGACTAACAGCACTACCTACTGGAGAACATGATTCGAGAAGCAGTCTTTTCAGTGACCACTATATTTAACAACCCTCTCTCTCTGAGTAAGAACTGCTTGATATTTCAGTATGGGAACACTAGCATATGATCTTGAGTTTTAGTCCACAGGCTGGCTTTGGCATAATACTGGCATTGTCATCTATCGCTGATGATTTCACAATTGATTGCTGTGTAACAGTTACTTTGGCCTATTTTGGGGGCAATTTATATCGTTGACTGAGCAGCTGAGATCATTTGCCTTTTCATGAATGGCCTTCTCATAACAAGATACTAGATTAGTGTAGTGACACAAACACTGGCACATCAAAACATTTTAATGACACACTTTGGTTTTGTTTTTACTTGTTTTAGTCCTTAGTTATTGTTTTATGCACAGGCTGAAGGGAATGTCACACTGAGAACGTACAGAGGACGTCATACCGTAAGAAAGTGTAAAAACACTAATTTGAGAGATGAGATCTCCAAAGTGATTAAGGCTCTTTATACCAGTTTGAGTTTTTCATGTGGTCAATGTCTTTGTCTGAACAGCCCCTTTAAGCTTGTTTATCATTTTGACGTCTTAGATTTTGGTTAGCGGTTTCGGGTGTGGGAGTGTGCGGTTGATGGCTAGCTGTAGTTTTCTGATGGCAGTGGTCGTGGGTTAGGCTGGGCTTTGCTTTGCTGTGTTGAGTTTGTGTTCTGTTGCTTCTGTGTGGAGGATAGCATGTGCACTGGCTGTCTGCATTGGGGGCAATACTGCAGAGGTGTTATAAAAGTGATCTAATATATCACTGGATTGGATTTGAGATTATGATGTTTATTTCGGCAAATCAGTGATGCACATTCTACTGTGTGTTCGGTCAATTTATAATGTCGGACTTTCCTCCTCATGGCGTTCTAGAGTTTCGGAGTATTTACATTTGTATACAAAGTACATACAACCCCTTCATGTGTGCAGCTCTACAGAGCTGCTCTATCTCTTTGCATTCGCAGTTTCCCTTGTTCACCTCATTATTCTTTGCATACATGCATTGATATTCACAACATGATATGTATGGTAGTTTTTCTCTGCTAGTTGCAGTTGTGTCCCTCCACTTTACACAAATTTCTGTTGATTATAAACAAATCCCTGGCATCAAAACAACACATTGAGATTCATTCACATAGAAGGAGATGTTAAAATTGTAATAACCTGTAAAGTACTATAGTAAATGATCAAAAGAGAAACACCCCTTCCCCAGTTTACGCATCCCAGCCTTCAGTTAGTCTGACTATGTTGGCCATCATAAATATGTTTATATTATAAGGAGGACACAACATTTTGTAGAACTTAGCCCCCCCCAGACACACAATCTCTGTTTGACTGTGAGGAGCATGTCGTTTTCTAAACAGTGGGAGCAACCATTATCTGCGTGTCGGTGATCATGTACTATTGAACAGTACACGAGTAAGGTAACCCTTTTTTTGTTTTGATACATTTTTACTAGTATTATGTTTACCACGGTGGTTCCAGAGTTTTTTGCGCAGTGTACATAGTAGGACCTAAAGACTTCAATTTATGTGCTGCAAACACATCCAACCACCCATTCTCCACGTATACATAAAGATTAATGTCAGTAGCTTCGACATTTTAGATGTGTTTTGTTTGTATCTAGGACATTGAGGCCTTGGTTTCTTCATGAGTTCAAGCTTCATTGAAAGCATTTTTAATGTAAAAAAAATAAAACATGGTCATGTATATACCATATGATTATGGGTACGTGAAGCCATTGAACCACTATTTTACTATTCTCTGTGTGATGTCATTGTTGGTTGACCATGACGGTGACGATGGTGCCTATGGTGATGCCCTACTGAGTTGGTCCAGTTTTATTGCATTTTATTTTGATGTTCTCCGAAGTGTCTATCGCCCTTTTCTTGGCTTGATGTGTGAGTGGTGTGTGTGTGTGTGTGTTTGTTTGTGAATGTTGTTTGTGTGTGTGTGTGCGCGCATGTCTGTGGTTGTATGCGTATACCTATGAATTGCTCTTCAATATGCATTTATTTTGAAAACTAATTGATTGTAGAAAGAGAATATGAGGGTGCATTATGTTGTATAAGGTATTATTTTGCTTAGTAGCTTGTATCAAGCATTTGAAGCTCTTCTTGCACATTTTTTTACAGAAATATTGCCAAAACTTGAATGACAAGTTCTCTTAAGCTTTTAACCATGAACTGTATTCTGCTGTGTGTGGTGAACTTGTACATTGCTGTTGGCTCTACTGAGTACAAGAGTACAAAAAAGTAGTCGAGGTGTAATTAGCAAAAAAGTTCTACATCTGTAGGTACATCTACAGTAACGTTTACGGTTGTTGTTGTTTTTTAAAAAGAAGTATCTTTTTGAGTCTTATTCACTGAATCAAGTCAGTGGAGGTAATGTTGCTGTTAAACAGTTGAAGAAATATTGAGGTTTGGAATGTTCGTGGTTAATACCGCAAAATCCTGGACCTGACAATATCCCTAAAAACAATTTTTATTTTCCATGTTTGTCATTTATGTTATTTATTGTTTTTTTTGTTTTGTTTTTTTTTTCTAGTTTTCTTACAATGCTTTATAAGTTACTGCATTTTTTATACATGAAGGTTAAGTGACGTTTTCACATTTAGATGAAGCACTGATGAATGCTCTGTATGTTTTTGCATGTGCTTGAAGCACTTAATTGCAAATCCTGTGGATTTGAAGAAGTAGCAGCTGCGCTGATCGGTCACGAGTAGCCTATCAGTTCATGAGATCTTGTCTTATGTTTTAAACCCAGGTCCATATTGGACTTTAGAGTATCTTTTTGTAAAGGTATTTAAAGTATACTTTGGGAGGACCTTACATGACCTTCCCTATTAGAGACCAAATGTAGGGGTGTACTATGTGTAGAAGAATGGGCAATTTTTTTTTTTTTTTTTTTTTTTCAATTTTGGGTGCAATGGTTATTTTTACAAGGTTCAAGAAAATCTGGTTCAGAGGTCCCTGATGCACATAATGTTGAGGATGTTGATCTGCTTTTTGACACTTGAACCAGATTTTTTTGGACACAGTGGTCCTCCTTTTAAAGTTTCTGTGTCATCTGTATTTGATATTTTTTTTTTTTTTGCTTATCCAGGTGTCAAAGCATGGATGATGGCCGTCTTTAACGTTCTCTGATTTTTGTTCCAGGAAACGGGACAAGATGGAACCCTTTCTCACTAACAACAAGCAAGTCTGTTTTGTTTGCAGGTTCCTGGCTTGAGTTTGGACGGGACTTGTGTTAACTAATGGATTTACTACTTTTAAAACATGCTTAATGATTTTATTGTGCCTTTCAATATCCTCTACATCTAAACCTCATTTCTTTATGCTGTCCTCTTTTCTTTACCTTTCTCTCTCTCTCTCTCTCTGTCCCTTCTGGTTCTTGTCAATGCATTGTGTTGCATCGCTGCTGTTTGCTGCTGGTGAATAAACCTAACCCTTCTGTTATTGAGCAGGCAAGGCCAGCTTCCTGGATTTCCTTTGTTTCTTAGCCTGAGCCAGAGAGGCACACAGCTTTGAGACAGCTTTGAGACATCGTGGTTCACACACAATGAAAGACTTACCCCTGAAAAACAAAAAAACAAAATTCCACCTTTTGTATACTGGCCTGACAGTGTTGTAAGACATGCACTTCTCAGTGTTTGACAAATACAAGAAAGTCTGAAGTTATTAGTATAGAATTGACTGTCCTGAAGAATTTCAGACAAACTACTTATTCAAATTGTGTAACCTCACATAGACCTGTTTTGTTTTTTTGACTTGTGATGCTCATCTGTCGACATACAAAACAAACTGTCAATACTGCAACAGTGTGAAAAAGTACCTTTTGTTCTGAATATTTCATGTTTAATGTATGTCACTCTGACCAAAATCAAAACTGATGTTTGACAACTCTGATCCCATTTGGGTTTTTGTCTTATAATGCTGGAAAAAAATAAACATGTTTCACAGAACCCATTGTTTTTTTTTATACATGTTTGATAGAGTATGAATTAATCATGAATGAATGAATGAATGAATGAATCTGGTATCAACCACATCTACAGGCCATTTTACATTACAGACTGATAATGTGGACTGTATAACACAAATACAGATAGAAAATCGCCAGAGCTTATTTATACTTACCTGGAGAACTAGCTACAATATGATACATGGAATGGAGTCACCATAGCAGTCTATCATTATCAAATATTAAGCTATGAAACTTCATTGTATGGAAGTTTGCACTGAGCATTTTACATGCCACCATATGGAAAAACCGAGCATCTGGATGTTTTCCGAGGCGGCAGTCTGCTGGTGTTTGCGGATGTCAACGTTGGCTGAAGCCTCCTTTAGCGGGCGGCCGAGCAGAGACGCGTGGTCCTGGTGGGGATTAGCGGCTAGTGTTTACCTGTTCTGAGGAATGCTCTCGCCCGACAGTCGAGCCGAGGTCACCGTACAGACTGAGACTCGCCACTCCGTCTGGGGCAAGTTTCCACCTCTCAGTATCAACAATCCCTTCAGCATACACAATGTAGGCGACGTGAAAAGAATTTCTCTTCTTGTTGAAACAGTGGGCTTTTTAAAAGCTGGGGCTTGCGCTTGTCTTTCTGAATGTTCTGAGGTGGCTGCAGACCACAGGGTAGTGAACAGATTTGCGCAAATATCTTCTTTCGAGCAGCTCAAATACACATAATTAAAATGTAATCATTTTGTACCTCTAAAAGAGTTAAAGTTCTTGATTAATAAGGATGTTTTGTTGAGATTAAAAAAATGAACAATTAAGGCCGACATTGTAGGCTACAGCCGCACTTTAATTAGTCTAGACGTAATAGCCTACCTACCATGTAGCCTAGGCCTATAGATGTCCAGGTTGAGAAAGTCTAATTTGTTCACGAATAATATGCACATGTTTGAAGTGTTTTGGTCTGCTACACGTGATGTGTGTTTTATAGGTTTGAAGTAGTTAGAGGTTAAATGCCTAGTTTTTATAGCCTATTCAATTCGTCAAGCGTAAAATCTCAGCAACCAGTTTCTGTTAATAGTGTCACCATTTCGGCAACGATCGTGGCCTGCAGTTGTGTCGTTCAAGAGAAAAGAAAATGTTTTCATGATTAAATAATTTTAGCGTTCACAACGGCTTTGATGTAACGTAGCAATATATATTTTTCAGTGGATTTTTTTTCTGGAGAATAAGGTGGTCCGCTGTTTGCCTTGATACTGAAGTAGCCTAATTTCACTTTCGTCGCACCCCTTCACTTTCAAAACATGTCACTAAGTCAAACTTATTTCAGGTATAGATTTATGTATAACTAACATGACAGTCTACATTGAATGTGCCTCAAAATAGGCCTATAAAATGAATTGATCTACTAGTAGCTTCACAAGTAGGCCTACATTGTAGGCAGGTATAGGCCCACTTCACTCGAATCTATTAACCTGTGGTAAGCAATTGACAAAAAAAATAATCGCCAAGTGTTGCTATAGTGAAAAGCCCTTATACAGCTTCAGTGGGATTAATCTCAATGTGTGGTTGGTGAGTGAGACCCACCTGTTCGGATGTGTGGTTTGGAAGAATGGATTGTTTTACTGCTCAAAGCCACAAGATGTCGCTTACACACCGTGCTTGCAGTCAGACTCAATATGCGCGCAAGTTTGTGGCAACTTGTTGGCTATCAACGAATTTTGACGCAGTAAGCCAATGACAGGTCCAAAACACCAACGCATAAGAAAGCACAGGCCTTGATTGAGCCACATATTGCTCTGGATTTACAGAGGGAATAAATGCATGCACACACAAACAGTCTCGTGATAGCTGTCACTTGTCTTTGAATTACCACGGATTTAAATGAAGTGTATTCCGCAGCGGACTGAGTAAATAGGCCTGATGATCTTGTTTTATCTACGCTTCCTGTTAATGGAAATGTTTGCGTGTTCACAGAAGCTGCAATGAGATTTAGGGCTAACAAACATACTTTTGTTTAATCTGTCTGCAAGTTTTTCAGAAGTTATTTGCGAAAGGCTAACCTCTTTAAAATCTAACATCAGGCCACTACTTTTCACAAGCAGGCACCAGACAGTTCAAAGGTTGGTCGAATTTATCCCGGACTGGCGTCATCTTAATGTCTTATTGGGCAACTGAAATCAATAGAGCCTGATGTTCTCCCCACAATTTGTCTCTCTGTCATACAATCAGGCACACGAGGATGCACAAAACGTTTATGGAGATTTACATGCAGTAAATACGACAACCCAAATTAAACAAACTACATTTGACTTTTTAAATAATTTTAAAACGAGTATATGCATTATTTAAGGGAAATGGCAGCAGACATCGACAGAATACAAATGACTGGTGATATGTTAAGTGCAGAATATAGGCTGTAGTAGGCCTAACAACTTTCCAGGAAAATTGAATGGTGTCATGACTTTTGAGTGCAAGTTTTCGATAGTTTGACCTGTCAATCTGATATCAGTGGTGCTCACTTCACGCCCCTTGCAAATAAAAAATAATAACAGCTGCAACTTTGAACATTTTCTTTATCTCTTTTTATAGTAAACATATAAATAATAAACTCTAGACATTGCTTGACACATTGCCCTCATGAAAGTAAACTGATACGGTCACGCTATCATAAGCTATCCAAACTGTGCATCTTGTCGCATTTTATTTCTATAAAACTATTTCCCTATTACAAAATATGAAAAGAAAAAATACATTTTAGTAAATTTACATGAGTTACTTATTAATTTATTCAACGAAACATTTTGCTTTTTACTACGAGGCTATATGGTTACTGAGATATCAGAATGTGCATTTCTGAAATAGAAGACACAATGAGACCGAGGGAAAGAGAGTATACAGCAGATAGCCTACGAGACGAAAGATCTGCCCAACTCTAACAACTGAACCAAAATCTTACAAAATAACAGAAGTCTTGATGAACACAGAAAAACAGCACAAGATTGCCAAGACTTTTGCAACTATTTAAATTAAAATATATTCTCGTATCTTACACTATTTCAAATAACGAAACGTGATTCTGTAACGATCTGTCAAAATCTAATTTACAATTCTGTGTATAAAAATATAATTTATGGACCCCAGCGAAGTTTGCGTTGTCCCCCAAAATATAACAGTCAGTTGCACATATGCACAGAACATTACAACCTGTCAAGACGTCTTGTCTCTTTCTTTCTTTTTTACATGTTCTTTTTCTCTGCGTCTTACTTGAGATATACAAAAATAGATTCTGCACAATTGGCTGGTCACACTGCATAAGAATCCATTTGTGTGACACCAGCGAGAGTTCACATGAGAATAAATTATTCAAAGAAAACTTTTAAGGCTCCATTTATTCTTTGAAAATGACACATGTAAAAGTCAATGAAATAAATATCCCAACTCCGTAAGGGGCCTTTGACTCTTTCTTGTCTCTTTCTGTTTTAAATTCTACATAGTCTTTTTTTCTCCTACATTGGTCTTATTTTTTCTTTGTTATATCCGATTGACGTTTTCAACTGGATAATGACATCCCCAAAGGATGGAGAGCGTGACTGTCCAAGAGCCACGTTCCCATTTGATATAGAAGCTTGGAGTACCAGTGAATTCCGTCCTCTTGCCCGGTGGCGTTAGAGTTGGTATGGTCTTTGGGGAGTAACAACGTGGATAGATGATAGCCCAACCTTAGTGGCATTAATGCCCAATGCGCCAGGTTGTGATTCTCGATAACTGCGTAACAGGAGGCCAGTACATGGTCGACTACTATCGTTCCTTGCGCTGTCACTGGCGCGAAGGAACCTTCGTGCTCTTCCGTGTAAATCCGAGCCACAATGACAGGCTTCAGTTGAGCGTGTTTATCATCGACAACGATGACCCTTTGTCCGGGCTTGACCTTGCTGGCGAACGTGGCCGTCATGGTGCTGAGGTCCTCCGTGGAGTTGCTGATCACAAACAGGAGATGGGCCGCAGTGAGGATGATCTTGCGCTTGGGCGCTGTTGACTCAATCACATAAAACACTCGACGTGTCGTCGAGTCTTGATCCATGAACATGATGAAAGGGCTGTAGACGAGATTTCCAGCGATGTCTGCTGACAATACTTGGTCCCCAGGTCTCAGATCTCTCACCTCTTTTCTTACCCCGTGTTTCAGGGTTACATAAGCCGAGCCCGGGAAGCATCCTCCAGATTTTGCAGCCACTGAGTTTTCTGTTGGTGTGAAATATAAAAACGTCAATATACATACATATAAAGGCTCTTGTCTAGGCACATTTTATGGATCAGGTGTGTACATACAGATGGGAAAGATAATCACCATCCCAGCCAAGAAAGAGGGAAGGAGGACGAAAGAGAACATGTCCCTGTTGGAGAGCGTAGGCTACCCTATACAAGCTACATTTGAATGACAATACGAGTTCTATATTGATTTTTAATTAGGGCAGTTCGGGCTTTAATAACGCAGGTGGTAGCCCTACGTTTCTCCGCAGGATCCGTCTCATCCTCGACATTCAGCTCTGTGCTGGGACGGACATCGGGTGTAACAAAAGCCTGCTCTGCACTAATTAAAACCAATAAAGAATAACATTGTCATTATAATGCAATTTGTGTACAGAACCACTCTTGGAAAAGGACACTTAGCCCTTCCCAGCTCCTGTGCTCATATTTGCTCAGGTGCAGAAACTTCTGTGTGACAATTCACACGCATCTCGAAAAGAGGAACCCCGTGAGCGGCAAACAGTGTTTATCCTGTCGAGACACTTTTCCAAGCCTCTCAAGATGTAGATTTGAATTTAAATGAGGCCAGAGGCCCTAAATGCTTGTGCTAGCCTAACATCAATGTCCCCCTTTCTACCGCTTCTTTCGCTCTGTTGTCAATCTTGGTGACAATAATTCTGGACTTGGAGAAACTCTTCACATTCCGATCTCTTGGATCACACGCTCAGCAAACAGGGCCGGAGAATGGAGCTGTATAGCTCGGAATGTTCCTGCGTTTAATCTGCTCATGAGATTCCGGGCCATGCTATAAGGTGGTGACAATTGAGAAACAGATTTGGCCGAGCAAGTCCAGCCTTGCTTCGTCCAAATCCTTTTTGTAAAGTCACATGACCCAGAATGACACAGACTTCAATACTATCTCAATCCCCTGTGTTTTGAATTTTAAATAGCAGATTTGCCATTAAAACTTCAAACACGGGCTGTGCACCCGGAGAGGACATCAATTTTGATCGCGTCTCTCAGAGCAACTTAAGCAGCGGTTATTGTTGGCACTGAGCCAGAGGATCGAATCTTTTTGAACAAGTGAAAGACTAGAATGCGTGAGCCCTATGGAAAATACTTAGCAAAAGCAGTTAGAAAGAGATCTAGTAATAATAACGATTGCCTGATATCCGTCACATTTTGCATACACAGAATAACATTACACAATTTGGAACACTTCGTAAATTCTCCAATATTTTCAGTTGGAAAATAATTTTGAAAATGTTTTACCATTTAATTCCGTCTTTGGGTCTAATTCAATTGGATGCAAATCAATGTAATTTTAAATAGCAGTTCCATTAGTTGTGTCGTAATTGTTTGCATGCAGGGTATGGGATAGCCTAGGCCTACCACTTGCATTGATATGTTTATAACTGGTGCAGACAGACGTGGTTCCTTCATAGAAACAGAGTGTGGCGATATAAGATCGTATTATAGGCTACTCAGTATGGCAGGTAAAATAAACACAAAACAGCTAACAGACTAACATCACTGGTACAGGCTGTCCACGTGAAAGCTTATTGTACATAATATACAGATGAATGTTGATTATATTAACCATTACATTAACCATCAACCAAACAAGGACTGAAGTCGACAAAATGTGTGTACCTGTTGAGGATTTAGCTATCATTTAATGGCTGGAATTGGTTTATCGGTGGTGATGACAAAACTATGTTAACAGGTTAGATTACCCAAATAAACACTAATAAAAGCAGCCTATGCCATCACTGCACTGAAAGACAGGATTTAAAAGGTATTATGTCTGTAAAGTCCACAAATATATATATATGAAATGTATCTTGAGCAGACTCAAGACTTTCAGATGAGTAAACTACTGTATTTGAGGTAGGGGGTCTCTGTTAGGCCTTGCTGAACACCTGCCCAATGAATGCATTCCATTGCCTTAATAAGAGTACTGTACAAGCCGCTGACCGGTTAGCTAATTAGAGGGAGGTTTATTGCATTTATGTGCATTTATACTTGTCAGATTGAGGGGATTAGGGGAAAAAACACATATATCTTCAGCCTGTAGTTCCTGGCCATGGCATGAAATCGGTGTCACTTCTAAACAGTTATTTTGAGAAATGTCAACCACCCTGAGTTTGCATTGCGCACAAGATGCGTAAACTGAATCCATGTTAGCTGTGCATAGCGCGCGCACGTTGGGGGGTGTCTTAACAGAAATCTGGGTGGGGATTTGACTGACCGCACTCTCACCTGCTTTCACTGAGCAGTGGATGTGGGCCTTGGACTCGTAATAGACCCAATCGAAGCCAGCCTCCACGGCTAGCCGAGACAGGGTGCCATATTTGCTCTTGTCCCGATCTGAGGTTGTTATGTCCACGGCACGGCCCTCATAATGCAGCGATTCTTCGAAGTGGTGGCCGTCCTCGTCCCATCCCTCGGTGACGCGTAGTTTGACGCCAGGCCACTGGTTCATCACCGAGATAGCCAACGAGTTGAGCTTGTCCTTACATCTCTGCAGAATGTCAAAGAGAAGAAGAGCCAACCAGGTGTTAGTTATGTGTTGACGCTTCATTAAAGCATACATCATATATAAAGGCTATAGATCTGACGTTGGGTATGGTCTAGGGTATAAAACATACCAATACACATTAGCCTACTTCTAATGTATTGCTTGGTTCGTGCTGTGCATATAACTGTTGGGGACGCTGGATTTTTTAACGCGAGTGTACTTAAACAGAGAGGTTTGTTTATTCTGAAAAGCCAGAATGGCATGCGCTGCTCAGGTTTTAGACAAATACTTTGCACCACGGGGACTTCATGCATGTCACGTGGCGGTGAAACATTTCCCTTTTTCTACCCTCGAATAGGTTTATCGGCTCTTGAAAGCTTTACTTTGACAAATGACTCGCTAAAGTGCTTAACATTTTAGATATTTGCAACAAACCGGCAAGGACCTCAGAATTCCAGTCATAATTTAATAGATAAACAGAGCCGAGGGTCAATTGTCATTTTCCCTTATCCGAAGCAAAAGCCTAAGAAATATTTCAAGTCTCTATTTCTAAGGAATTGGCCTCTTTGACTCTCTACCCGCTAGAATATTCTGTCTCGGGAGCAGCGTCGGATGGCACATCTAAGATCGCTGGCAATGAAATATTGATAAGGCATTGCGTTCGCTTCACTGGCCTAAAACATATAGATCCAGTCCAGGAGAGGTGTGACCATGCCAAGGCCTGTTTGTCTCCATTCTGATGGAATGAGCCTTACTTTCATAATTCTGTGCCTGTACTGAAAGATGCTGTTTAATAGCTGCTCGTGTTATGTGTATTTTCTTAGGATAAATTATTCATTATGAAACACTAAAAAAAGCAAAGGAAAAGCCACACATAGCTATAAAATAAATAATATGGTGGGTGATTTGAATGGCGCACCCGACAACCATTCATGGGACCCTGACATCAGATGCTTGGCCTTCTCCTGGACGACTCTTCCTCAGTCTTAACTAATATGTCAAATAAAACGTCACAAAGAGACCTTTCAGCGTTCCCACGGAGAGAGGGAACTTTCATTATTCTCGTGGCTCAAGTTTGTTCTTGGGTCGTGACATGATTGCTTAACTGGGGGTCTTTTAGCTCTTTCTTGAAAAACTATTTAAAATATTCCCACAGACGTTGTTAAGCAATATAAATACCTGTAATAAGTCATTTAGTATGATCGCACGAGCACACATGGGTTTCACGGATCAAACCCTCTAGTAAACACAAGGTCAACACTCTCCTATATATTCGACTCTCAGTTTCCTTCTAGTTTTCCTTTAGTCAAACAAAACAGTAAAACATCCGTAATTCTGATATATCGGGGGCCCAGTTATCATATGAGGCACTTGTGGCACTTGCAGGAGGCAAAAATCAGTGGGACATGCCAAAAACCTTTCCCCTGCACACTCTGAGCGGGATTGCCGGGAGTCAAGAGCCGTGAAGCCTAAAGTCTTTATTAATTCATTGGGTCGTGTGCCGCAAATCAAGCCCAATTCTGCTCAGTCACCGTGAAGCGCAGCGGGAATCCTTCCGCTGTCGCTTTGTACTCGGAGACCGAGTTTTGTTCAACAGGCCTCGACGCTTGCAGACGTTTCTTAATCTCCTCCCAGAATAATTTGGGTTTAGAGTAAATACTTAGCGGGTACCTGTCACTGCAAATATCCCAGTGGTGCCTTCTCCCCGCCGTAACAGCCACTGGTAGCAGTCGCAATTATTTTGTTTTGTATTATTATCAAATTAACTATGCAGTGACTTGGGGCGTGCAGTTTGCAGGTTGTCTGGTTAACTTTCCTAGACGCATGTAGCCTAAAGGGGTTTGTTGGAGGATTGCTGCTGGAAGATCATTTTTAACAACGCTTGATTTACACCTAAGGAAACTGAACCAGACACGAAATTAATCATCTTAACGGGTCCTTAAAATCACCAGTGTTTGACTCAAAGGGACCGCTGGATTTTTTGCAGGGATGAGTTAGATCAACTCTGTAGACAAACAGTGTTTTTTTAAAGACGACAAATGAGCAGTGTCACAGCCCGTCCAGCATAAACACACACACACATCTGCAAAGATCTGCAATTCCGCTTGAACTAGCTGTAAACTTGTCTCGCCCTTTATGTTGCAGGTGTGTTTCTTGCATTCCGATAGATTACATGTCACACAATCACCTAGATCGATACATTTTGTAGCTCTCTGTGTTGAGCCGTTTAGTGTGTCTGTAATGGATTCATCCATGGCTTTTGCTTTCAACAGCAAAGGGTCAGAAGTTCAAATGCTTCTTAATAATGCTGTGAGAGTAGCATCCCATGTGGGGGAGCCGGTTCCCAAGAAGGACGGCTGCTTGAGTTACACTACCATTTTCATTTTATGCAACAAGGTGCCAAAAACAGAGTTGAAAATGATTTACACTCATTGTTGACTAAATGCGACTAAAAATACCATTGATTCTGCTGGTGTACATCTACTGGTGTGTCATATATGCTGCGCAATGTTTCGCTGCTGGCACGTGGATAGCGTCCAGAAATTTTCAACCAATTACAACAATAATGCTAATGTCTAGAACATATTAAGTCCCTGATACCATTAAGAAGTAAACTGAGCACAGAAAAAAACCTGTAATATTTTCCGCACCTAACTGCGTGGCGCACATACATCTGCTGGTGATGGATGAGCGCTAAGAAACATTGCACATTAGATCTACATCAATGACTCGAAAATCAAGATTTGTCTTCGTCTCTCAGACACCCCCAGTTCTTGAACATGTCCAGAATTAATATGTCGCCCAATAAAGCAGAACCAGCGTTTCGAACAGAGACTGAACGCACGCACGCAGGAGTGAATATTTAATCGGAGCTCGTGCCCATGGCGCACGGTCCAGGGGAAACTGCCGCGCGCGCCGCTCTTGCTTCACTGGCGTTCATTCTCTGTTAAAGACTGAGTTCTGTCTTGGGTTGCAATGCCCAAGTTAACACGGTGTAGATTCGTATTGATAAAAAAACACATCCCGAATTTTACAATCTTGATAAACATACTCAAGGATGTAGTCCAGCGGCTAGCCCGCTGGATGCGACACATCCGGGCTATACAATTTTGACCCCTTGGATATTTACCATGGGCACCGCAATGCGAGCAGATCCTGCGGTTCTGTATCCACACAAGACGTCTGCTCATGGTCCACAAACTAATCTCCGTGACAAACCAAACAATATCTATGTGTTCTGCTTGCGCCGAATGCGTAATATTACTCTCCACATCTTCTCACAGCAGCAAAACGCAGTGCGAGGAGCGAAGGCGCGTCGGTGCGCTTTCTCTTTTATTTAATTATTTCTTTTTTTTTATCATCGCGCTAATTGGCTCTGTCCCGCCCTGTGAATGAGGAGCTGTGGTATTCGGAACATTTTCAAAGAAATGTCAATGTTTTCATGCACTGATAAACAGCCACTGCCAGTTGCAAAATCCGTGCAAATGTCCGACTGAACGACTTCATGTTTTAATTTGTCTATATTTAGATGTCATGTGATTGACAATGCTCTGTCAAGAGGGTCATACTTTCTACACTTGGCTATGCACTAACTGTAGATCAGAGATTACATCTTAAAAATGCATAGTGCCGGTAGCCTATGTATATTTCACCCAACACTGCATAATTTAGAGATAATGTGCGTCCAACAACTCAATACGGATACACTGCATATATCTATATGAGCAGAGGGAGACATTAACATTTTAAAGAGCCTGTCTCAGTGAGAGAAAACTGGAAGCCCGCCGGTTTGCCTGGGCTTGATGGCATTTCGATCGCACGCTTTCATTAGGAAAAGCCCTGTCTTGACTAAAAAAAAAAACATGCCCAGAGGGAATAAAACAGACCTTTGACGCATTGAAGTTTCAAAAGCTCTGACTTTATAGACTTTAAGAGCTGCCGGGCGGGATGATGTAGTGGCCCGTGGTTCTTGTCTACTATCAGCATCAGAGACTGAGACTGAACAGCGTCTAGGCGGAGAAGTAGGAAGAAGGGGGGAAGGCTTTCACCCTACCTGTGTCATGAGCCTGTCCGCGCCGGTGTTCTCCTCATCCTTAAAGATAATGTCGGGATTGTAATTGGGAGTCAGTTCTTTAAATCGCTCAGAGTTCCGTGTGATCTTGCCCTCGTATCTGCCGCTGGCCCCTAGGGTCTTCTCCGCAACGTTGGGAATGTATTGCTTGTAAGCAAGAGGCGTCAGCTTCTTCGGATGTCTTCTCCTGCCGTGGCCCCTTCCTGGACCGCAACCCAGCCCGGACGACACCAAGGACAAACAGAGCAAACCGACCAGCACGACTCTCGTTAACAGCAGCATTTCTTCCAATGAATCTCAGTCGAGTCCTCGCTTCGTTTTTGAAATCTTGCGCCGGACCCTGAACGGATCTCTCGTCCTGCGTTCTCGTTTCTCCGCTTCCAAGCAATGTCCTTGCCTCCACCTCTTGTTCAGCTTAAGCGTGGGCCCCAGACCGATCCCTACCGTGGCAGGTGCGGAAATGAGAGAGACTGCGAATTGATAACGGAGCACATCGGAGGTGGGTGGTTACAGCGTATACGGGGAAAGGTAGAAAATTGGCCTCGGAACCTTAGGGTAGTTGAAGCCACTGCCGCTAGTGCGAGGGCTCTGCTTGTACTCCTATGTATTATAGCTGCGATCTATGGCAGGGAGGGACGTGATTGGCTCGACCAGACAAACCCTTCTGATGTTTAAAAGACACACAAAAATCTTTAAAGATTTTTTTTCACCTGAAGGGTGGGTTCCGCGGGAGGGGCTGGGTACACACAACTTACACCTTTACCCCTAATTCTTTTTTTACGAAGTGTTGGGAAAAGTAGGCAGTAGTCGGTGAACACATGAAGTCACTTATATTAAGGAGTCAACATGATACCATGTTATACATGCCGTAATCCACCTGGTAGCTTTTACCGCAGATTTAAAAAAAGTGCATGGTCATATAACCATGCATCTATCAGTGACCAGTGCATATGTTATTACATCGTTATCTAAGAAGTTGTAGAACTTTTTTCTCTAATTAGGATGCAATAATTGCTGCAGTGAATGATGCTCTATTCGAAAGTCATTCCATTAATCAAAGCGAATCATGAAAGGGAGGAAAATGAAAAAAAAAATCTTACGGAATAAATACAATTATGATTGGCCTTTAAGACTTGGCGGATGACAAAACCAAGGCTGTGCCATAAAATGTTGACATCCCCACGGATCAGGAGGTGATGGCTACTGCCTCATAAAGAGCTATGCCCCTCATGCTGCAGCCTTTGTTCTTTACATCCCCTCCAAACCCTTAGCAATAACTTTTAATAACTAACATGGCCATTATCTACATACACGCGTTATTTAGAGTGCCCTGGCATTGTGTGCCACATTGTGCGCCTAATTCAATATTTCAAACCAAGTTTCAGATGTCGTTACATTTGCTTCTAATTTCATTGTTGCATAGGTGTCTATAGATTTTTTTTATTGAACTACTTTGCATCAAAAGGGCTAATCATTTATTTGGATCAGGGGGTAATTGCTGATGGCAAGTTCTGAACGTTTGCGCAAGAGGAGACCCGAGGTTGCCATGGAGTCATGCAGAAACGCGAACAAACGTCTTGATTTGGGCATAATTACCTTTTCGTGGTCTGCGGGGCGGCGCGAGGAAATCACTTAAAACAGCTTAAAAATTGCATTTTTTTTATAAACGTTTGATGAGTACTGCTGGGTCACCATCAATAAGCCTCACCTCTGTCGTTCCTTGTCCTGATAGAGTGATGGCTCTTATAGTATAGGGTTGTATTGGGCATATAGAGGCTACAGCTTTGTTAACATTGCCTATGTTTTGTTTTATAACTTAAACCATTCCATGATTAAACATGAATATCCCTTTCTCACAAAAAGCCATCAATGAGGTGACAAGAGTAATGTGATAATAATCCAATAGAGCAAATATGACCTGATGCTTTAATGAAATACAATAAACTTTAAAGTGTGTGTGTGTGTGTGTGTGTGTGTGTGTGTGTGTTTGAAAGAGTCCGAGAGAGACCCCCATGGGTATGAAATAAAAACCCTTCAAACATGTGGTAGTTGGTTTGGAATAGTGACCAATATCAAAGGTCTGTTTCAAAGATCTTTCAAAGATCTCTTCGATGGCAGATTGAGCCATACAAACCACTTTATTAACTGCCACATATTAGCTCAGTTCACTCTCAATCATGGTGGTTGCCTGTCCCACTCCAGCACCCTGCGAACAGGTTTTGGTGGGAAATTGTTGAATGCTGTTTACACCATATTAAACATGGCAAATGATTATAGAATTCTTGTAAGAGTACCTTAATTTGGTACTATTGTCCTGGGATATTGAGAATAACTGATCCTCAAATAGCTGATCTTACCAAAGCAATCTTAACATGAATGTGCATCCTTTTGTGGACTTTGTTATGTAACCATGCAAAATCAGCACTTTAAATACACACAACATACAAGATGAACAAAAGTTAGTCTGTGAAGTCTAGAGTGCCTAGACAGTAGAGCTTTCCGCCATAGATGTGGCCTGGTGCCTACAGAGAGAAACTCCCCCCTACAGCATCCAAGAGAGTACTGCAACGTCAGGATGGAGGGGGGGGGGGGGAGGGGCTCTAATTAAAGCCTGCCCTGTGTGACCTCCAGGACCCCCCACTCTTTCTATGCTGGGCCCATGCCAAACCCGTGCCCGCTCACTACCGGGGATCCATGGCAGCTCGTTCAGGTGAGATCACCTGTGGTTTGGCAACAACAGTGGAAACAAATGAGGTGAATGAAAATACTGTCCTCTCAGTAATATTGTTGGTGAATGTCTGGTGGTATATACAGGCCATTTTCAAAAAAGGTGCAAAAAAACAAGCAGTAAATGTTAGCTGATGAATGTGAAAGTATCTAAAAAACCCGCTAAAAGGCTGCTTGAACTAGTGCTCCCAGGAGCACTCTGTGCTAAGTTACTAATTAATTACTCAACTGGTATGGTCTGTGATCTTAAACAGACCATGACCAAAATATTCAATTTTGACTGTAGTTATACTTCCAAAGTGAATTGTCAGTATTTGAATTCAGACAACTAAGTACTAAATGAAGTTTAGCCACTATACCAGTGGTGTTTTTCCTTTTTAAAATATTGTGTAAAGGATGGATGATTTCATCTGTGGCCTTTCTCAGAACATTAAACAGTGTCTGATGTGGTATTTGTCTTCACAATTATTGGGTCATGCAAGAGATTTACTTTCAACAATTCACCCTATTAATACACCAGACATCTCAACGGTGTCAAATGCCAGGATGTTCCCACCCCATGTTTGATGTCTGCACATGTCTGCTGGGTGTTGAGGTGATGGTTTTTAACCATGCATTTAGTTGTAGCCCAGAATCTGGTGGCATTGCCATTATATCATAAATTATGTTTAATGCTTATTATTAAAAAGAAATTCAGAAAAGTTTGTAAAAAAAATCATAGCAATAGCCATGGCTGCCAGCTTTTTGAGCCTCTACCATTAATGAGGATCATACTGTTGTCGTACGGTCATAAGCGGTCATTCACCACCTGCCCTTTTTTCCACTTCCTCTTTTCCATTCTCTAGTCGTCTCAGTCTCACTTACTTGTAACGAACGTGGCTAGAGCCGAAGAGCCGAATTAAGAGACTCCCTACTGCTGAATAAGGTGGATGTCTCACTTGACATCCACCTGAAAACCATCAGCATGGTCTGCACTGTCAGAAAGTAAATAAATGTTGATGCAATGGGAACCTGCCGTGGAAGTCAGTGGGTGAAGCCGTCCTTAGCACCTCTGGATTAAAACTGATCCTGACTGCCTTTTGACACCACTGTCTGAGGTTGTGTAACCCTGTCTTGATGGTTTAAGACAGTGGATTAATGACTGGCACACACACACACACACACACACACACACACACACACACACACACACACGTACACGTACCCTGCCGTCTCATGTTTGATGGAAAAACACAGTTCCTTATCTACACTGACTAAATGCCATCTGCAAGTCATTTTAAATAGAATCTGTGGTTGGCTGCATCATACAGTATCTCTCTGTGCAAACCATATCATGCCAGACCATATCATCCCAACTTCGGTGGAGGCAAGAGATTTAAAACATTCATACTGTTAACATGAAGCACACAATCAGAAAATGTGATTCAGTGCATGGCTGTTTGGAATAAACCTAGGTGTACCCATACGGGCAAGTATACATTTCCCATACACTTTCTATATACTGGCATTCTAAACATATTTACCTTAACGTATGCAGGATGAAACAGCTGGATCAGTATGGCAGCTATACCACAAGCGACTGATTTCTGATGATGTGGGTGTAATTCTAGAATAATCTCACTGTGATTTCACAAATATGATCTCATGATTATTAAAAGATCCAATATGGAGCACCTGCTTATCAGCCCAGTCCTAATCAGAGATTTGACAAACACATTTCTCTGGACTTTTCTCTTTCTGCCCCACACAATCACCACTTGCTTCCCAGATCAAGAACGTCCAATAAAAAACGCTTTCGATCGCAGTTAAAACAGCACCATCACCACCAGAACAAGCACACTGTAGCTTTAAGCGCATCAGGTTAAAATCAATACTCTTCTGAATCTCGGGTCATTAAGGGCAGGGTGAGAGGTGAGCAGAGGGATGATCTGTTGGGTGCGAGCCTGGGTCAACTCCTGAGCTGTTCTTTGTGTTGTTCCCGCACACAAGCAGTGAATAAAGGGTGTTTCACAATCCCCTAAGTGAGGTTTCTATGTGGCAGTGACTGTAAAGGCGTTTTTATTTGCTCCCGGGCGGCCGCTCCCTTTACTTAAACATTCTCCAGCTCTACCAGGGCCGAGGCCAGACAGAGAGATCGGCCTTCAGCTGGTCGACCAGGTGAACCCAGTGTGTGTGTGTGTGTGTGTGTGTGTGTGTGTGTGTATACTGTGTATGGGGGGTATGTGGGGGGGCTGTCTTCGGAGGTGTCATGAGCTATGTATGGGTACCTCAGTACCTAGCACTTGTAGAGAATAGGGAAAGCTGTTGTGTTTGCAACTCTTGATTGACAGAGCAGCTAACCCTAACATGAACCCTGACATAGACTCTGACAGTTATCAATGGCTTTTCTATCAACACGCAACATTCCACCATAGGCGACGATAAAGACTTGGAACACTGATCTCTGGCACTATAGATGAGGTTGTATGGAGCTTTTGAAGGTCAATGACCTACTCCACAGTTTTAACTCATTTCTAAATATTATCAACACAAAAAAGTGTTATTCCAAAATATGTTGACAGAACAGCAAGAAAACATGTGACAGAAGTTTCATTTCAGGTATGTTGCCATAATTCTTCCAAATGCATCGATTAAAGTTCCAATTCCAATTCTGAATATAAAATTACATAATACAATAACACAAGTGGAACCCCTGTGTCCATGAACTCTAGAATTAAGCAAAAACATCAGAAACCCTTTCATTCGAGCGCCCACCATTCACTTTAAGTTTTACAGTAATCTATGCAAAACTATGTTGAAGTGTAATACACAGATGTGTCACACATTGGTATGTGTGACTAACTCTGACTTGTTTAGACACAATAACAAGAGCCCAAGATTTATCCAAAAGATCCAACAAAACAGAATGACTCACCTGGGAATAAGACAGGTAGAGAGATCAAAGTACCAAGTTGATATTGGGAAATGGACACTTAAGAAACCGATGAAAACATAATTGCAATAGCACAACAAAACTGCATATAAAATAATTGACATCTAGAGAGATGGGCTTATGGTGAACTCTGCATGCTTTGTTCAACTGCCATTATGACCTGAGGCCACGCTGATTATATCTATCTAATGAACTTGGGATTCTTCCAGTGTACACCATATGACCTAGAGCTGCTTGAACTCCTTCTTGATTCAGTAGTCATCTGAGAGCACAACAAACACCATAACAGCTTAATTGCACCACGCGAACAGGCTAATATGCTAACCCCACTCACCACACTAACCACTACTGAGGGAACGCCCATCATCATCTCCAGGCATGTAAATTAGTTAGCTAGCCTTACAGAAATGTCAGGCTTCTGGTGAACAGCTGCTGCAAATTTGCTTTTGGCAATGTTGCTAAAAGTTTGCCTCTAGCGGCCAACATGGGCAAACTGCTGGCAATATTTTCTAGTAAACTCATTTGTTTCCCACAAATCACCCACACGTTTGCTGCAAATCTGCCGCAAACATTTAATTTGTGTAAGGGTATAGAACTAGGATCAGGCATGTACTGAAAGAGAGAGAAAAGGAGAGAGAGAGGGAGAGTGTCTAATTTCAGAGGTATCGTCATGTCCAACCAAGCCTGCATTATTATGGCCTCATCAAATGTGAACAATTTGTCAAACAATATCACCACACATCTACAAACCCTGTTTGCCAGACACCCTAGATAGACTTTTAGATATGCCTCATGTCCCAGAGAGTGTGTAATGCCCGGTCTGATCATAATATTAGTTAATTCTTAACTCTTATCTGCATCCTTGTCCTTGCTGAGTTGATGTTAAAAGGGTTAAACGTGGAAATGTCACTATAAAGAGAGTGTGACTCAAATTGAAGACGCCAGGGACTCTCTGGTTCCTCATGATATCTTGGGTGACATCAGACCGATCAATAGTATCCTGGTGTCTTAGCCACACAAAACGACTGGGAAAAGTCATTCCTTCCTTGTCATATAGGGGTAGAAAGGGCAAACATTCAACACCACATCCTAATCTTAGGAGTTACCATCAGTAGAGAGAGTTAAAGGAGAGATATGATCAGATGAGAGTGAAGTGCTCTTCCAGACACAGATAGCTAGACTCAGAGTCAACCAGGATACCTGGCATCCTCAACAATTGCCTCTCCGTCACTGTATAAGAGAGCATGATAGGATTGTTGTGTATAGATCTCCTCAAAGCGCCAAGTAATTTTTTAACAGGCTTTCAAGCCCTGATGCGTTTTGGACACTTCAAAGTAGAGATGGTCCTCCCAAAATCCCTTTATGATGCTTTATAAAGAGTCTGTCTACAGACTCGAAGCCATCAGGCCACCTTTAAAACATGTTTATGGTTCCAAGATAGCTCTACCATCTTTATATTATTTGTTCAGTGCTGAAAGATTCACCGCACATCAACAGGTTAGGCTGGCTAAGTCTCTACTGCGGGCATTTGAAACCTTAGAGAAGCAGTGTAAGAACTAATTTCTCTCCACCTGCAAAGCTTCTATGTTTTTCTCCAGAATGTTACACAAGACCCGTGTAACAAGCAGCATGGTGCAGGTTTAATGAGGGCGTGCAAATCAATACTGATTCAAGGACAAGAAGAGACAAATGTGTGTTATAAAGCATGCTCTGTATTTACACAAGTGAGAGTACCACAGGGCACTGCCTTGTGGCATAATCATAGTATGCGAAGCTGCCTTGGTGAGATGCCTAGCTTAAGTTCACCTCCAACCAGGAGCTATTAGCTGAAATTAAAGTAAAAGACTGGCAGACACAGTTGCGCCATCAACCTCAGGAGTGCCCAGAATGTCTGTGACCACACCACAGACAAAACAAATAAACCACCTTCACAACACGAGCTGAGTGCACCACATTAGCTTTCTACCTTTCTCACCTTGCACTAATTGTATCATTTTCATATTTCTGCTATTTCTCTGCTCTGTTCATCTATCGCTCTGCCTATCTTCTCACTCCCTCGTTCTCTGACTGTGGAGTGCGATGAGTAAAGGCGTGCATTAGGTGAGCACTTGGCCAGACTGCTGTAGACAGACCCTCAAAGAGCTGAGCTTTGGATCGATATCTCCCATTGATCCACTGTTCTTCAGTGATGTAATGTGTTCCTTCTGTTATTTGTGTCACAGCTGTCTGACTGTTTCAGTCCCAAGTGCTGCCTCTACCGCCCTCTCTCCATGTGTCAGTCTCCTCTCTCTGGCTCTTCGTATGTGTATGGCAGGAGTCATAATCACCAAATCAAATTGCTTTGTGGATATGTGACACCAACATACTTCCCTCTCAAATGCACTTGGCACTGTAAAGAAAAGTAACCCTATTTACATGTTAGAGTTATACCTGTTGTGATCTTAACTGTGAGAATATATCTACACACACTTTATCGGCACTACACAGTCATACGGGTCATGGTGGAGAACTGCATTGTCCATAGAATATTATGGTTTCTTGGCACCATTTTCAATAAAGCACTGATTTATATGAAATTGGTTTCACTAAGTGTGAGTGAGTATGTGTGTGTGTGTGTGTGTGTGTGTGTGGGTGGTTGATATGAAAGCATAAGAGCCGAGTTGCTAGAGCAGAATTGCTGGGTTGCTTCTGCTGGGCAGCTCCATTGTGCCTGGTGCTGCAGGTGGGAAATCACCCTGGCCTTTATCTTTACAGCCTCCAAGCAAAGGCACACTTTATCAGACGGGGAGGGGCAGGGCAAAGGAGCGTTTAAAAAAGCAGCAGTGCTACCTCAAACTACTGTGGGCAGTAAACCCTGTGAAGGCCTACATCACAGAGAACTGGGATCACAGACAGGGAGCAGGTGTGTGTGTGTGTGTGTGTGTGTGTGTGTGTGTGTGTGATACACCAGACAGCGTGTCATTAGTGGGTGCCATGATCATGAAGTAAAATAAGATGTGTCTGACTAGTACTGCACTTCATACACATGTTGCAAACATATCAACTAAAGGTCTTATCAAGGAGTTATCAAGGATGGGGTTTAGCCTTGAAAATACCTAGGGAAGGGGCAACAATAAGGTGTACTTACTAGCCATTCTTTTCTTTTGAAACTACATAACGAAAGTACCT
>NW_027468650.1:9812148-9827148 GCF_046254945.1 Alosa pseudoharengus | reverse complement strand
GCCACAAAAAGGATGTCAGGACTGGACACACACACACTAGGGATATCGTCATACCAGAAATTTTGTAGTTGATACCAATACCAGTGAAAAAAAAAAAATCCAATGTTTTTATGCCTAGTTCCTCAATACATGTGATTTTAGTATAAAAAATTGTGCCTAAATAACCCAAAATGATTGGCAAAATTGACTGCCAAGCTGATCTCTGAATTTGGTTAATCTCAGCCTAAAATATCGGGTCAGCAAACAGGGAATTGATCAGATTGATGAGATGATGGTGTGGCCTACTAACTCGGGGATTAACAACAATTCTCAGGCTTGCTGATAAATGAGGTTATTTATGCATCAAGTAAGCAGAAGAGACATAATATGTTCAAATTGGAGACTAGCGTGCATCTGATTAATCTGATTCTGATTCATTGGGATGTTGGGCCCTGTGGGTTAATACACAGGTGTGGTTAATACATGTTGTTTTTTTTGTTTTTTCAAATTAGCATGAAACACTGTCCAGCGGTTTATACTCAATGCGGCTAATACATGGGAAATCGCTGTAACAGGGAGGCTACTTCGGGCACGTAACTGACGCACTCCGTTCGCATTGCGTCTGCTGCAACAATTAGCTTCCACTATAATCAGTAGAACTAGCTACACCAGACGTGATAGTGGCGCATACGTTCGGAAAAATGAAAGTATTGTTATGCTCCGCGAACGGAGCACTTCAGTTGCACACCCAGTGCAACTGGGTGTAAGGGCACATTCACACTAGACCGATTCGCTAAAGTGAACACAGTCTACCGAATCCGGGTGCGGACCTGGGTCTGCTAGAAAACAGTGGTCTGGGGTACGATTAGTTAGAACTCCGTCACAGTTCGAATGATATCTGTTCCAAAATCAGGAAATAAACTGCCATTTTTGCGACGTTGCCAATCGATATCGGTAAATAGACGCTAGTGTTTATGACTTAAACGGACCCAGGACCGCAAACAAAAATCTGATCAGAGACCAGCTGGGTCAGGGCTGGGGGGGTCACACTCGGGTACGGTCCAGTTAAACGGACCCAGTGTGAAGTCAACCTAAGTGTAGCGATGCCACATGAAAAAGAGAGAAAGAATGAGTGTGGTGTGTGCGGTAGACTAAAACACAAAGCAAAGTGTAACCGGGTGGACTTCTGCGTTGTGTATTAAAAGATGACCCAAATGAGCACTGCCACACAGCTTTACTCTCTCTGCACACAAGCACAGCAAAACAACCGTGGTGAGTTCAACAATAGTTTCTTTCAAGTCCTCTCTCCATACAGATATTAAACAGGCCAGAATGCAAAAATGCATTTAAAGTAAAGAATAACATTCTTTACTTAACATTCTTTACAACATAACACACCTGCACACAAACACAGAAAAACAACTGTGGTGAGTTCCACAATAGCTCCTTTAAACTCTGAAAAAATTCACACAAGCCAACTACTGCCAGTGCTAGTTGTGCTAATCCAGCTATATAGCTGAGCTACTGCACACCACTATAGGGCTAGTTCTGGCATGTATAGTATAAGTATGAGTATGTATATATACTCTTTTGATCCCGTGAGGGAAATTTAGTCTCTGCATTTATCCCAATCCGTGAATTAGTGAAACACACTCAGCACACAGTGAGAGGTGAAGCACACACTAATCCCGGCGCAGTGAGCTGCCTGCAACATCAGCGGCGCTCGGGGAGCAGTGAGGGGTTAGGTGCTTTGCTCAAGGGCACTTCAGCCTTGCCTACTGGTCGTGGTTTGAACTGGCAACCCTTCGGTTACAAGTCCGAAGCGCTAACCAGTAGGCTACGGCTGCCCTTAATGTTGCTAGACAGATAACATGTAAACAATACATTTTAAAAGTAAATTCACAAAAATAACCCAAAAAATAGTGAACTGAATACAGACAATATAAGGTCAAGCAATCTTATGCATAACTATTAATATTGAACAGATTGATCATGATGCTGCAAACACACAAACTACCTCTCTCCATAGATATTTTACAAGAAAGAGGAATGAGAATAAGACTGGGGGAGAGGAGGGTTACCACAGACCCTCACTAGCAGTGTACCATCAAATAAAAGAATAAGAGTAAAACTATGAGATTAACTATAGAAACTAGATCTATTGTGCAACGGTATTGTTATGACATAATTATAAAGTCAAATCTGTGGCATAAGCATATAAACTGGCCCCCTCAGGTCCAGAAGAATTGCATTCCTGGTACCTATGGTACTTCAGACAGTACTGTCATTTATTTCAGAATTTTAGCATCAAACTGGTACCACAGTATCAGTTCTTATGATATCAATGACAAACACACACTCACACACACACACAGAGAGAGAGAGAGAGAGAGAGAGAGAGAGAGAGGGAGAGAGAGAGACAGGCAAATAGACAGACAGACAGACAGACAGACAGACACAGACACACACACACACACACACACACACACACACACACACACACACCTACTGACACAAACTGCAAAAATGTAACTGAAACTCATTCAAAACTTTACACATGCAAAAGCAAAACAACCATGACCCTTCACGGTGAACTAAAGCTCTCCTCTGGCTGGGGACAGCCCTATTCGCCTTCACTTAGCAAGGACATTCTAGCAAGGGCAGCAGGTAAATAAACGCCAACCAGCCTCAGCTAAATTTAGTGCCTCCTGACAGAGACAACACTCCTCCCCTTCACCAGGGAGAGAGAGAGAGAGAGAGAGAGAGAAAAAAAAAGAGAGAGAAGATAAGGAGAGCAGAAGAGACTGAAAAACAAGAAAGGGTGATATAGGGAGACAGAACACAGGACAAGTGGAGAAACAGAGATTACTTTCACTTCACAAATAGTGAGATGATGTCTTTTGTGTGGGGCCTTTGGCTATATGTTTACCAACACTGCAAAAGCCACATGCTGTAACATGCACAGGCCCACTGTAATTGATTGTGTTAATCTCTGATGTTGCCCGTGCTTAACCAGCCGACATATTGACATACTTGATCCAATTAAGACACCTAATCGATATGTGGTTGTGACTATTTATGTGTCCCTTCCATCTATCTCTTTCCCTCTCTCTGCTCACACATAAAATCATAAATACACATGTGCACACAAACGCACACACACACATGCACACAAACACAAACACACACACACACACACACACAATTACACAATCGTGCTAAGTCATCTTGGCTGGGCCTGGGGTGATTTAAGGTATGTAAGTATAAAGGGCATCATCTGATCAGTCTGGAAGCATCTTTGTCCAGATTCGCCCCATTCTGTGGAAATATATGGCCTTCTGCAACTCTTAAAAGGACGAGACGGTGACGTCACCCCCATATTCGGAATGCCGCCGGATGAAAGAATTAAAAAATAAGGGAGGGCGGCGAACTAAGGGAGAGAATGAACGAAAGAGAGAGAGAGGGAGAGAGAGAGAGAGAGAGAGGGGGAGAGAGAGAGAGGGAGAGAGGGAGAGAGAGAGAAACCAATTTGTTAGATGAAACATTTCTCATGCGAGTGTGTGATTTAGAAGGTCTGCAGCACACAGGCTCTCCTGGGACACGGCGCTCTGTCAATCCAACCAGCGAGACTTTCTAATTATAGTCCTCAGACACAAGAAGGTCAAAATCTTATTAAAAGTAAAGATTAAAATTCCCTATGCATATTAAAAACGCACTCTCTCTCTCTCTCTCTCTCTCTCTCTCCCCTTCCTCGTGACTGACATTTATTTGCAAGCTCACACTATTACAGTGCAAAGCGAGGCGTGGGAGAAAATGTACCCAGGTGGAAAAACTGTACGATGTGTGAAAGTAAACGGCACGTCGTGACACTGCCGCAGCACAGGAAAGATGTTAGATTGGACTACAGAGCGGCCTTTGTGACTGGCACACAAAATATCCGAAAGCCTTCACAATAGATCAAAAAGCTCCACGTACCATGCTCTGTCTGGGGCACACAAGAAGCATCATTCTTGCACTCACTTGAACCCCCACCATTGTGTAGCAAGATGGATATCTGCAGTGAAACCCACATGTCCTTACATATACAAAAGTGCGCCACAGCTACAGTATATTATATTAACATAGACACACACAGAGCACACACAGCCATACAAACCCATTCACAGAGACATTCATAGTATATACATGAATGGACACATACACCCCGTGAGTGCTTCAGCTTTGCCCTGTTCTTTAGCAAAATCCCCTATTTCCTATGGCCATACAAAGACGGAATTCGGAAGAATTCCAGATTGTCCATAAACCCTGTAAGCAGGGGAGAAAAATGTTAATCCTTTTTGTGTTTCTTTTGTCCTTCTTCCTTCTTTCCATATCCGTTTTCTCTGTTTGCTTGACTCCTTTATTTTATCCTCATAAATACACTTCACGTGGTTGTAGTTGTGTGTAATGAATATCACTATATACTTGCATGTCTTGGGCCTAAAAGCACGTAGACAGGCCTTTTCTGTATCCATCATGCTTCAGGTGCACTGTGTGATCTGCGGGAGATACAATAGTAAATTCATGTCTTTACAAGGGCATACTCCACTGTCAGTTGAACAAGACATAACATAACATAGCAGCTTACAGAAAGCCACCAGTGACGCACATGTTGGCATCCTCAGAAATACCACATGTCCACCTGTGCTCCCCTCCTCACGTGCCACCAAGCTGACATCTCGGCCACTCTCGAACCTACCCGTCACCGTGCCAGCCACAAGAACACACAAGATCCATACTGAGTACACACCACGCTGACAGGCCGGGGGCTACAAGCCTCTCCGAGAGGCCTGCCTGCCTGCCTGCCTGTTTGTGTGTGTGTGTGTGTGTGTGTGTGTCTGTGGCTCTGAAAGTGAACCCTTTGAGTAACATGTTTTTGCCACGCTGAGACAGACCCACCGTGTCAGACGGGGTCATCCCAATAAACATCTCTCCACCCCTGCCACCACCCAACCTCCGCTCCACCCCCATCCCCACCTCCGCTCCCCTCCCCTGCTTTAGAGCGGGGCCCACTGAAGACGTGCGGACGGATGGGCCAGTGGAGCGGCTAAGCTGCGGCCGGCAGACAAGCACCGCCAGCAAACTCCAGCAGCACGTACAACCCACCTCCCCACCTCACACACACACACACACACACACACACACACACACGCATACAGGTCCGCTCAGCTAACAGGAAATACCTCCGCACGCAGACACAAAAGGCGGTGAAGTCCGCTTCTTCATCTTCCTCATAATCAACAGCATGGCCCTCGCGCTCTACTCAACACCTCCATCTGTCTCCCCCCCCTAACTCCTCCACTCTGGGACAGCCACAGCAGGGACTTGGTTGGGAAGCGCCTTTGGCTCTTCTTCATCTTCATCTGCACAAATATCGTCACCCTCTTTTACTAATGGGCCCCCTCCCTTCACTTCATTTTCATTCCTACCTGCCCTCTTTCTCACCTGTAAGCAGCCACTGCCATAACCAAGCCTTGAGTGGAAATGTACCTCTCTATGTCACCAACTCTGCCAACCCTCTCGGTTTCAATGCAATTCAACTCAATTCGATCCTACATATACAGTGTCAATAACAATTGAAACAGTCTGGAGGCGCCTCGCAGAGCCCTGAGCCTTAGCCCTCTAATCTCTCATGCTCATGTTTGTCATCCATTTCCTCTCGTCTTGGCCGCTGCCTCGTGTCTGTCCTCCCTGTGGTCTGTCCTGTGGGAACACCCCGGTGGCTCCACGGCCCTGCCCAGGAGGATTACAGCAGGCAGGTGAGAGGCTAACAGGGCTGGTTTGGGGCTTTAGAGGGCTGTCGTCATCTCCAGACGGGTGCGACTGCGCTTCCGTCTGAAGTGGGTACGTGGAGCAGCACGGCGATTCATCTCCAAAGCAGATATAATTACTGTCTGCACATGCTTGATGATGATGTGTGTGTGAGTGTGTGTGTGTGTGTGTGTGTGTGTGTGTGTGTGTGTGTGTGTGTGTGTGTGTGTGTGTGTGTGTGTGTGTGTGTGTGTGTGTGTGTGTGTGTGTGTGTGTGTGTGGAAGTGGGGGCAGCAGATAAGACGGAGAAGTTAGGAAATTACCATACGTGTGTTGAGTGTAGGGTGGGGTTTTCTCTGCACCTCTCTCTCACATGTGGGCTGCTTGTTTTAGCTCACCCAGGTCACCTGTTCCTTAAAATAAAAAGGAGTAAATTAATTACAGCCCTTTACCTGTGTGGTGGAGGGCCTTTTCAACCAGCCTCTCTCTCTCGCTCTCTCTCTCTCTCTCTCTCTCTCTCTTTCTCTCTCTCTCTCTCTCATCCTCTGAACCACTTCTGGCTATTGGTGGTGTTGTGCGAGACATGACTTGTTTGTGCGCAGTCGTGGGCTATGTCTGGTAGTCCCCTCCCCACAGACAATATCAGCTTTGGTTGTTTCTTTATTTATTCTTTTCTAAAAGGGGGGTGATGTTTTATTCATGTGTTTCCCACTTCACAATGACTCTTTCTGTGTTCCCCATTACCTCACATGAGCTATATTCATTTCACTTTGGGGAGAACACACATCATAACAATAAGGTCCAGTCAATGCTGCATCAGTATGATACAAGCCATTGTTTGTCTCCTTGCTACATCCCTCCAAGCAGGTGTTATCGTATTGGAGTTTGACATGGTGGTTGGGGCCTCAGATCAGGTAGGTATCACACACAGAGATGGCCACTCAATGGGTGACTTGTCATGCTCATGAATATCACTGCATCTCTCATCTCTGAGGTCAGAATCATGCAGCTGCAGCATCGCGACTCAAAGACAGCCTGCTGAAATGACCTCACTGCAATCTACTGTTTCGTTGAAATACTTAGCAGCCACGAAACAGATACAGTTTAAGCGAGATAAAAGACTTGATAAAATATGATCACACACTTTATCAGTTTGAAGAAACAATGACTTGGCTGTGTAGGGCCTGTCTTCTGACAGAACAGCCTCACAACTTAATAAATATAAAATATATATGCAGGAGAACCTCCACTCTGTGAGTCATCTTGGCATTGCTGTAACCTATAGGAGATGAGGTAACATACTGATGCCTCGCTCTATTCTCTGCGTTCTCCAAAGTGTTGCTGAATTGACCTTGACACACTCAGGGCCCTTGACTGAAACAGAGAACTTAAGTGTTGCAAAAAGAGTTTCAAAAAATAAGGGGGTAAAACTCCTCTTTGTTTTGCCATGTTTGTCTGTCCGTTTGATATAATTTCCCAGCAGCCTTTCTAATGCATAGCTATCAGGAGGAATTACAGGTCACATTTTTAGCACTGAGGTGCACTTTCTTGTGGCTTCTGGAGTGGAGTTTGGCAGGAGCAGAAAAAGTAGGAAGTGCTGTGAAGTCTCAGAACATTTTAATGTTTTCTTGCGTAGGCTTTGAAAGGAGGATGTGTTTGTCTGGTTTGTTTTCAACTCAAACAATTACCAGAGCACGTATGCCTAAACCTAAGAAAAATGTTGGAGCATGTGTTTCTGTGAGTGCAGGTTGATTTTGGAAGAGATTACCTCTTGGTGTCAGTTTCATGTTTTGGATCCCTGACGTATGAAAGCGGAAAGTGAAATTTGTTTATGGTGCAAGTTCGTGAATGAATCTCAGTTAGCGCCTTCAAAAGGAGCCTCATTACTAAACTCCACATATTACGTTTTTCTGTTGCCAAAATCGAGCCGTCACAGTGTCCCTGGAGCCATGTTTAATGGAGTTGCAGAAGCTAGGCAATATGTTCCTCCCTCTCTGCATTACCTAATCGCAGGGGAAAGTGAATTCCCTGTAGTAAATTGCAATGATGCAGCATTTAAGCAAGCAGAAATTAGAGGAGAAAAGTTAGATAAAACTAGCTGATGGCCAGAAACATCACATTTTTCTTCCTTAATTATCAGCACATTAACTATTTTCCCTAATGGAGAGGTAAATGGAATAGAATTACAGCGTCCATTAAAAGGTTGTGTTGATAATTATGATGATGGTTGGTGATGATGAATTTCACATAAATTAACAACGCAGCAGATTCCATGACACCCTACTGAGTCACAGCAAAGTAAAGAAGCACAGAATTGGCAACACAGGTGTGTGACTTTCACCAAAAAAAAAAAATCCATTTGAAAAAAAAAAAGGTTTTGCATTGAGAGGCCATTATCAGAGTGTATTAGAATTTGATCTATGATATCTTTGCTCTTGGAATGGATATCGCCACTGATACGTCTTATCATCTTCTGTGTCCACCGAGAAGAAAAAGCCCAAAGGTAGAAGCCAAAAAGCTGCCGAACATTTCGGGCCCTATTAGGGGATTGGTCTGAACTTCCTGTGAAACAGGTAGAGGCCACACTCTCTTCCTCTGCGCATTCCTCTGGGCCTGAGATGAGTCTACTGAGAGCTTCTTGTAGCCATGCCAGGACATCACTCGATACAACAGTTGAAGAAACAGTTTAAGGCTCCTTGACTAACAGCTTCCTCTGTCAAACACGTCAAGAATCATAACTGTCTTCTTCCTCTCCTCCCCCTTTCCCTACCAACCTGCCTGCTTGCTTGCCTGTCTGCCTGCTTGCCTGTCTGTCTGCCTGCTTGCCTGTCTGCCTGCTTGCCTGTCTGCCTGCTTGCCTGTCTGTCTGCCTGCTTGCCTGTCTGCCTGCTTGCCTGTCTGTCTGCCTGCTTGCCTGTCTGTCTGCCTGCTTGCTTGCCTGCCTGCCTGCTTGCTTGCCTGTCTGCCTGCTTGCCTGTCTGTCTGCCTGCTTGCCTACCGTCTCTCTCCTTTTCCTTGACTCCGCACGCCTTACTCGATCTCACCTCGGATACTGGGAGAGGATCCAGGCCTAGACTACAGCAGAGCTACATCCTCATGGTTATGGTTATGAGATTTGGCAGATGCTTTTGTCCAAAGTCATGCACATTGAGCTGCATTCAAATTGCAGTGGAGGGCTGAAGATAACAAGGAGCTAGTGGGCAATATTAAATAATATATACATTACATTTAGCTGAGTATACTCGTGCATTAGATACGTATCTGCATTTTTCACTGTATGTAATTACAGTACTACCAACCAGGGATTGGTCTATAGTTAGCCATACTGCACATTGGTTGGGAAATAGTGCTGCCTTTTCATAAAAGATCTGCCCCTATGCACTCAAAGTACTGTTTGCTACAGAAGAAAATTCAGGCAAACTACTGAGGTGAGCCTCAACCTTGCCTTTCAAGTACAAAGGGAAACTGCACCTTCACATTATCCCATTACAATAGCTTTAGTAGTCTTTGATAACTTTTAATTGTCGCAGTGAGTCTTAAGACATTTACCACCTATTTTTAACAACATTTGTGGTGAAGTAAAGCAGAAATATGTCACAGTGAAGGATGATGTCATATCACACATTCTTTGGGGGAATTCCAGATCCAACAAGCATTTCCCTCATCTTTTGGAATCCTTTTGAAGGATTCAATTACATCATTCATCTTTTGTTTACAGTTAATATTTCAAAAGTATTTCACAAAATATGTCTGAGACATCTTTTTTCTGTTTCCAAGGATTTTTGCACAGATGACTTTGGGAAAACACACACACACACACACACACACACACACACACACACACACACGCACACACACACACACGCACACAAATGCACACGCACACATTTGCAATTAAGCTGTTGATGCTCGAGCTGTGAGCTCCATTGTGGGGGGGCGCCTGCTTTTCAGGGTGGTTTGAATGTGGCGCTAATTTGACGACGACGGCAGCAGCGCTTTTAATGGCGTAGCAGATGCTGCTTGATTATTTTGCAAAGAGAAGTGAGAGAGGTTGAAGTGTGTGTGTGACAGAGAGGGGGGGGGAGGGAGGGAGGGAGAGAGAGAGAACTAGGGTTGGCGAGAGGGGAAGAGAAGTGAGAGAGGCTGAAGTGTATGTGGCAGAGAGATAAAGAGAGAAGGAGACATAGAGGGAGAGGGAGAGACAGAGAGAGAGACAGAACTAGGGATGGGGAGGGAGGAAGGTTTGGAGGGAAGCTTTCAATAACCGAGCACTTACTGGAAAACTAGCAGTATCTGGGGGTTGGTGGAGGCGGGTGGGCGAGGAAGAGGCAATTACATCTGCTGGGGGAGTTGTATGACAGTGTTGTGCAGCGACGACCATGTCTATTTTTTCATGGCTCTCTTCTGTACATCTGTTTGAGAAAAGAGACAGAAAAAGATGAGCCAGTTAGTTCCTTGCAGCCCAGTTTCAATAAATGACATCATGTTTTTAGTCACATTTCCACATGAATTTTAAGCTTTAATTACCATACATTAATGTGAATTACTATAAAATCAAATGTTTTCGTCCAAAAAACAATAAATCATACAGACAAACAACAAAATATGCAAGCGTTTCGATTCATATCCACTTCGTTCCAGACTTAATCGACTGTTATGATAAAAAAAAATGTAGGACAATACAGCAAGAGTTTTGAACTCTTGCTGTAGCAATAAAAATATGTCTAATAAGCAGAATGCCCAATACAACCACTGTGCATGATGACTACGAATGATTTGAAGACTCACAAATACTTCTGCAGCAATTACATTACAGAGGCTGATGAGAGGAAAGGATGCCCCATGCTTAATTAACTTGGCCAAAAGAAACTGCATCTCTGTCTGTCTAGCATGGATCCCTATCCCTGGCAGCATAATGGATAAGGTAAATCAAATAGAGTTGCAGAGCTTCTCTGACGTGGTGCTTTTTTTCTCCGTAAATACCACCGGCCATATCACATCTATTACTTTAGGCATAAACCTTTAAGCTTGCCTCAGGCAATTAATTGGTGATGGATTCCTATCATTTGATAGATCGCTATAAAGAATCCCTCGGATAGCCCTGGGGTGTCATAGCAATATAACTTGGAAAGGGGAACAAAATGCATTATTTGGCTTCTTTGGCCCTATTAGTCCACCTTGGCAGGAATTTGCTACAAATATTTCCACATATGAGAAGCACGCTGCAGATTTGCCTTATGCATCAAATAAAAATGCCGCCTCCACTATATCTAATTTGTTATCAATTTGTAAATGTGGATTTGGGTGCAATCAGGCATTCCAGAGTGCTTCTGTAAGAGTCCATAGGTGATAATCCACACAGAGATCATAGTGTACAGGAAGAGTTAAAAACTGCACTGCCGCTGGCTGGTACTTGGCGTCTGAGGGTCAAAGAATGCTTGGGCATATATGCAAGGGATATATATCTTATGGTGGCATGTCTGCAAGATGGACAGGGTACTTAGTGATTATCTGTGTACCAAACATCCGCTCAGTCATTCACAGTTAGCAGGTGGGGTGCTGATAAAGGCAATCATGCTAGCAAGTGTTTGCCTACGTTATCAGAGGCATATATGCGCCACATGGTTGCATGAGTTCTGCTTCAACTTTGTACCCTGGCAAAAATGGTATGTATAGTTCCATGCATATGTTTTAATGTATGGCTCCTTGCTGGCCATATGCTATATTCCTCCAGTCCTCCCTAGCTGGACAACCTCTTGTGGGTGGAAGTGCGGTCTCTTCACCTCACTGTCCCTCTGGAGGATGGAGGAGGAAGTGCGTGCGCATAGAATTGGGGAAAACTGCAGCTCAGTAGTGAGGTAAATAATATGCTAATGCACAAAACACCCATTAGATGACCAAATGAGCACTTCACGCGCCGATTTTCTCTGTCCAACCTCAGTGTGAACAGCAGACCCAATAGTTTTCTCTGTACCTTTGTACTTGTGTACAGTGTGTAATTTAAACTGGGGATGATGGATGACAGATTATTCAACAGTAAGAGGGCATCAGTAATCACCAGTAATTACGCCCTAAGTATTGTGATTGTTATGGTGAATACCCCTCATGACTATCATTTTTTTTAGCAGGGGATAAAGGAAATTAGAGGATGCAGGGTTGGCTCGTAAAACACGCCTCCCTGTATTACGGGTGTCGGGGGCTGGTATTGATGGAACAGTAATGGCAGTCCTCTGCCCTGAATGTAAATAGGTTGTGAGGAGATATTTATTCAGCTCTCACGTGCTGGGCCCTGTGCGCATGTGACAAGAAAGGTAATCTAGGGAAAAGGCCTGGGCTATAAGAAGAAAGCATAGCATGAAAGAACACAGTAGAGAGAAATACAACGAAAACAAATCTTCAGCACCGCAATATCCTTACACAACTGAGGCTTGATAGGACCCTATTTCTTGTTACCCATGCCACTAAATGTTTTACGCACAATGCAAAGACAAACAGTAGATGCCATGGGTGCACAACAAAGAATACCTTTTTTTTGGCTAGCCAGGAAATCACACAGCTCAGTTGTAGCACTTGACATTCCACCGTTACAACTGACTGTGTTTTTTGCACAGTTTCACCCCATTGAACTCTGCCTATCCTTGTGTTGTGAAACCCAGACGTAAAAGATGCTGTGATCTGGCAGTATGCCATCTTCCATTGGATTTCGACCACAGCATCGGTAATGCACAGAAACTCCCTGAGTGTCAGCTTTGCTACAGCTTCCACTCCCCATGACAGCCAGCTCCTCTGTTCGTGTTTAAGGAGCTGTTAAATTGTTTTGGTAATTTAAAACATCGGGAGGCTCTTGTTACACAGCAGTGTGCGCGTGTCTGTGTGTGTGTGTGGTGTGTGTGTGTGTGGTTGTGTGTGTGTGTGTGTGTGTGTGTGTGTGTGTGTGTGTGTGTGTGTGTGTGTGTGTCTGTGTCTGTGTGTGTGTGAGGTCTTGAGTAAGCGTTTCTCGCTTGACATCTGTGCTGGCGGAGGGAGTGATGTGGCTGAGCCCCTCGTGGCGAGGGCTGGGCAGTCAGAACGCTCAGCTCTGTGGAGAGCCCACTGCTATCTTTCAATCACAGCTCCTCGGCACTGCAATCACAGAGGCATTGTTCGCGTCATGTTGTGGAAAACAGCTCTGACAGAAGTCCGTGATGAATCACCTCACGCCAGTGGGGGCCTCAGATCACTGGTCCACAGGAGAGAAAAAATAAAACAAATAAAAAAACACAGCATTCAATTCATTTCTCTCTCTCTCTTTCATGTCTGCCGTGCTTTTCATTGGTTTCATTGGGCTCTTTCTCCTTTTAAGTTTTTCACCCAGCTGCCCCCCTCTCTTTGGCAGTCTCTCCTTTCTTGCAAAGTCTGGCTGAGCAAATATTGGTGGGGGGAAGGCTGATAAAGGAAGTGCTTTTACCTGTGCAGAGGTGCTGATGGCAGAGGGCTCTCTGTTATGTTGGGGAGGCTTAGAAAAACAGTCAAAAGTCACTAGGGCCCCGGCTCCAATGCCGAGCCTGCTTCCTAATTGTCTATCCCAACAATTTAGGCTGAAAAGAAATAAATGAATAAAGGCAGAGGCAAAAGATAAAAAGGTCAAGGAACTCCCTTGCTTCCTCTTTCTAACTTTCAAAAACCATCCAAATGAAAAGCTATTAAGCTGTTTTTTATTATGTCAATTTTTGTTTCTTTTTTATTTAGTCATGCAGACCGAATGACAGGGAAGAGAGATGTGTGAAAGGTGCAGGCTGAGCGTGTGTGCACATGATCAGAGGTCTAAGGTGAGAGCGCTTTAAAGGATCCAGCACATCACAGGAAAAGGCATGTAGGGGGAAACATACTCAATGCAGGGAAAGGCAGAAGATTTAAAGCCCTCTTTGATTTTTCATACTCATGCTCACTGAAATGTGCATACTCTCTCTCTCTTTCACACACACACACACACACATACACACAAGCACACAGACTGAGACAGAAACACACGTACTGTATGCGCGCGCGCACACACACACACACACACACACACACACACACACACACACACACACACACTGACACATTTCCTCTCCAAACCTGCAGAACATCATGGCAAATGTCTGTGTTACTACACTCTCCTTGCAAAAAAAAAAAAAAACATGCTTTCTTTTCTTTTCCCTTTTAAAGTCATCGTAAATCTGCCAGCTTACCTAGTGCAGTCCCAACCAATGTAACTCTTCTTTCTTTATGCCTACATGACATGTATTGTGCATGTAGCAATAGGTACTAACCCTGTTACCATAACACCTGTCACACTGGTAGAATTGCATGATGTAGCTCAATAAGATAACACTGGGAAGCCTCTGAGAATGAATAAGGAGATTCAATGCAGTCTGCAAGCCTCTGAGAATGAATAAGGAGATTCAATGCAGTCTGCAAGCCTCTGAAAATGAAGAGAATGAGATTCAATGCAGTCTGCAAGCCTTTTTTCTTGGGATCATGTACTGTGTCTGAGTGCAGAACTGATATGCGCTATTAGCATTGCTAAAGGCCTTAGCCTTCGCCCTGCTCCTCCATGTCTGGCTGCGCTGAGCGGGGAAAAGTGATTTGTGGACGCCGCCAGACTCTTCCTGGCAGCTGTGCGTCTCTAGCCCCACCTCCTCCCCTGAACCCCAGACAAAACAAAACGCCCTTGAGTGACAGCACCCAAAGCCTGTCACGGAGACCCGCCCACTCTCACCCTGGAGCCAGCCGTCAATCCTTTTAATTACCCCAACACTATCAAAACTAATTTCAACAACGGCGCAGATTTTAAAACAAATGGGAAAGTGTTCGACACACGATCACCTCCACTGTTGACGATGACTTTATCTTAGTGAAAACTTGTGATTCAGGGATTTGCTGTTCAACCTGCCAAAAGCCTCCAGGCTACTAACTTTTCTTTCCTTTTTTTGTCTTTTGAAAAAAAAAAAAAAAAAAACTCTCAGCAATTATGTACTTTATTCTCGGGCCATAAACTCTAAACCTATTGTGCAGAGGTGAGCTATGTTCCAGATGATTAATGGGCTTTGGAACGAGCAGAACCCCAGATACCTCCACAAACTAGTAAAAGCATGTGTAGCCATACGCAAAATACTAGAACCTTCATCCAGTGGCAGAGCTGTGTCAGCTGGAATGCGCAGTTTGCACAGAACATTGTAATTAGATATACATTTCTATTTTTTATTT
>NW_027468650.1:9757148-9807148 GCF_046254945.1 Alosa pseudoharengus | reverse complement strand
TTGGAGTCTATGCTATCGCTTAGCTCTTTTGGCCTGACCCCGTTGAACAAAGTGCTTATGGGTTTTTAAGATGATTGATACGTAGGTGTGTTAAGGCCCATGGACTGGCATACCACAGGATCACGCATTCAACGGAATGCATGCTTGTCAATGATTAAGCTGTTTTGGTGCCTTTGACTGGTGTGACCTTTTCCTTGAGTGCAACACAACAGACTGACCATAACAAAAAATGATAATAATGAATCAAAAGTCAACAACAAATTGAACAATATCAAACACATATCTATCTTAATTTTTCATTCAGTAAATCAACACCAAGTCATGCCCTGGAACTGGATTTATTTAGTTTGGAGGTTGGCCATATTTTTATATACTGAAAAATATTGGGTTTGACACAACAGTGCTAACAAATGTATTTGCAACACTGTGTGCTAGCACATACTCTAGCACCATGGTAGATTGTACTACTTACTTCACAAATGTATCTCATGTTTTGGGCTGCCTGCTATAAACTGTGCTAATTCCCACAAAATTACAATTTCATCACTATAGTTTCACTACAAGTATCAAGACTTACCAGAACTACAGTGCATTTGTCACAGTGGAGTAATCTATGTCAAAGCTGTTTGTTCTTGAAAGTAAGTGCATATTAGGAATTCCTGTTCCTAATATTTTACTGTTACTGTAATTACCATAAAGTAACCAATTTGCAGTGCCGTTGTCATTACAAGATTTTAGTAATTAGTATTTAGAACAGTGTTACATAGGTAATATTGAGTATTGCTGTGACACATATATTACACACAGATCTCTATTTAATCTTAATCTTTTATTCTTTGACTTTTTACTCATAATCACCTAAAAACACCATCGCTGTATTCCACAATGGGATAAAGTCTGAAAGTTTATGGTACTTTCCTGCCTGAGGTCTTGGGATTACATGGGGCCTAAGTGAGGGCAGATGGAAGAACTTCCAGAATCAAATAGGATGCACGTAAGAGGGGAGAATACACCCATGCTAAAGTTGACTAAAAAGAGGAAACTAAAAAGAAGAATTAAAATAGCCCCACATCATCACATACCCTTCACCATACCTAGAGATTGGCATGGGGTACTTTCCATAAGATCACCTCTCACTGCAAATCAAACCAGCTATTAGGCTAACTGAAATAAAACTTTGCAAATCTCTAGGTATGTTAAAGGGTATGTGATGATGTGGGGCTATTTTAATTCCAAAGGCCAAGGGACTTTATCAGGATGCATAGTATCCTGGATCCATGAAATAACTGGCCTTTAAAAATACAAATCTAACTGTGGTCTAATGGTTAGGGCTTCGGGCTTGTTACCGAAGGGTTGCCGTTTCGATCCAAAAATGTGGGTGGGGTAAGTGATTGAGCACTGCTCTTCCATGCTCACATCCACGGCTGAAGTGCCCTTGAGCCCTCACTGCTCCACGAGCACCGCTGTAGCAGGCAGCTCACTGCGTCAGGATTAGTGTGTGCTTCACCTCACTTTGTGTTTACTGTGTGCTGAGTGTGTTTCACTAATTCACAGATTGGGATAAATGCAGAGACCAAATTTCCCTCACAGGATCAAAAGAGTATATATACTTACTTATACTTATGCTGCCTCTATGGGAATTTAACATAGGGGTGTATTGACTTAAGCCCCCTGTATTTTAAGGAAGAACATTTATTTATTTATGATGCATTATTCATTCACAAAGAACATTGTTGTCCTTAAAGGTTGGACTTTCCCTCAATTTTAAGTTAAGGAATTAAGATCAATTTCCAAAAGATGATTTTTTTATTCCTCTTTTTAGTCAACTTTAGCATGTGTGTATTCACTTCTGCTGAGCACTGTAGCTTTTTCACCCAAGATGGCTCAGGGTTGTACAGATGTTTATGGTCCAGACAGCAGAAATACCCAACTCTACCCAACTCTTCTGTATCATCACCTTTACAGTAGCATTCAGTGTTCACCCCACAATGGTAACCTATTTGGCAAATCAGCTGACTGATGTAAGCTACTCGCCAAGGTGCAAGTGAGATTACATTGCCACAAAGAACATTGTCAAATAGAGTAAGGAAAGAGTGATGTGATTGGGACATGTGCTGGATGATTTATTATTATCTTTATGCCGCTTCTGAGAAAGCGTGCAAAGCGTCTAAACTATGACCACAAATATTGAGAGAAATAATGTTTTTGCATTCTTCTAAAATACCATGTTGAGCTATCATAACTGAGATGGAACAAAGACTAATCTGAGGAGTATAACATACTGTATATAGACTAAATGCAACATTATCCACAGGAATGCATAGGACAGGTAGAAAACCTGTGATCAGAGGCACACCTTTTTAGAGGACTCTAAGGCCATTCATGAAAGCAATAGATGTTCTACCTAAATAATCATTAGAGGCCAGAGACGTCGCTCCTGTTAATACACTCACCCACATGCAAGAGCAAACACATGTTTGTAAGTGCGGTGGAAGGGGAAACCACCAGACTATAAGGGCTGTTGAGCATGTAGATATATACTGTTCTGAGGGTGTTTCCAATGAGCTTTAATGGATCTAAATGATTAAAATGACAACCCATGATCCACCAAAACACACACATTGTTAAGTAAACACAACAAGATGACACATGCAGATTATCAGTGATCCGTATGGGACTATGTTTCTACAACAGAACTGATGTGTTCAATGGTTGGGATAATCGCCGTCTTTAGAGAAAAAAAAATGAGACAGGTAAATCTTATTGTCCCATCATGGTTGTGTATTCGTCATCTTTGTCATGACACTGTGTCAAAATGGAGCTTAAGATGTGATCTGACAGGCCGGTGGTGTTTGCAGTGATACAACGTCTTAGCAAAGTGCTCCAAACACCAGAACATGTTTTATTCATCTGATCTTCTCAACCGATGAGGATAGGCAAGCCTTGTGCAGAATGGGTACAATGAATGCAGATGCAACATGATGCTCTGCGACACTGTCTGCATAAGTGAAACAAACATTTTATATCAATTAATTCAGCTGAATAAGCACACCTTTTACTGCATCCAACTCAGAGTAAAACCTTCTCACTAGTCTGCTGTGTTGACATGGGGGACCGTGTGTGTGCATGGCACTGATTATCATAAAAGCAGAGGACTTATCCACCATCATAATGATAGAGGCTTTGTCATGAAATGGTATAGCTAGGCTTGTGTTATTAGTCTTCTCTGGGAACACATGGACTCAATAAATATAGGTGCTGCTGTTAAGTGTTTGTTTTAGTTGAGAGGACTATGACGTTAGATTTGCTGCATCCAATGGGCCACACACACAAATGCACAAGTTACAGGGTTGGGTAGGAGCTGAAATGAGTGCTTTTGTACTTTGGGCAGAGTGTGATATGAAATTAAAAGCTATGATAACAGAGATGATCTAACTCCCCTGATTATAGTATGCTGAATTCAACATCAAACATCAAGATGTGAATTTGGCTTTCATTTGCCATTTCAGGGTGCTGGATGAAGGTTAATGAAATAAGATACCATTTAAGAAGACTAACTCTACTGAATAATTGAATTCCTTTATTTAACCAAGGTAGTGTATCTCCAAGGGCAGACAGCGCTGCTATTTAAAAACTCAGTATGGAGATCTGAGCTGAAGAAAGATGTGCAATTCAGACATTTCATGGCCTGCTTTGAGGCTCAACTATGAGTTTGCAATCAAATGAACTAGAAAGAGAGTGTTGCAAATACCATTTACTACATGCCCTTTCTACTGGTACCACTAAACTGATATTTCAATGGTGATTTAGTGGTATCTTTATTTTAGCTTTAATAAAGCTACCAGTAATCTGTAAACTTGTTTGTCCAATTCAGTAAATGTCCTTCAAAGCCTCTCTCTTTCACTTTTGCTTTACTTTTATCTCTCTCTCTCTATAGCCTTTGTCCTACTTTTCAAGACTACTTCAACATCTACATCAAGTAATAAAAAATACAGCAAAAAGAGGGCTTGCAGAGTGAAGACATTACGGAGACCAAGCGCGGGCAGTTAAAAGGGTGGGAAATTCTTTTCAAGGAAGCATTTTCCTCAAACAGGACCCTTGGTCTGTGCCTTCATCAGATGGGGAATTGCTATAGCAACCGGCGTCTCAGTCTATGTCAGTGTCTCTGTTGAGTTATGAGCCATTTGTTAGGGGTGGAAAAGGCCAGCATAGAGGAGAGAGGAAACTTCAATAATGAGGATGGAGGCTGCTGAAGGCACCGGTTCAGCTTCTAATTAAAAGGTCACCCTTCCATTTACAAAAAGTTTGTCCTTTATCTTGGCTCTGGGCAAACAAAAAAAATGTCCAGGATTAACAAAAGAATGAGAGAACATTTCCCCACTGGATCTACAGAAGTGGTATGTGCTGCACTGGCAACTGCAAAACATGTATACTTTACCACCAAACTAACAATGCCTAAAAGACAAAGCTGGAAAGCTTGCATTTCTCTTTCCAGAGGTCCTCAGGCATTAATTTCTGTCTGAACTCGTGTCAAGATAAACTGCCACTGCAGATCATTTAATGTTGCTGCATTCTCTGACAACACAGATAAGAGACTAAATAAATGCAGAGACCAAATAAATGTAGGGTTGGCCTGAAGACTGGTGCCTCCTCTTCCTCCTCAGGCAGATCTTCATGCTATAGAGCACCACTGTGCCACTGACCACCATCAATATTTGATGGGGCCCGAACCCTGACATGATTATTTCATGTGACACCATACATAGGCAGCATCTGTAATGGAGGGTTTCCAAAGATGATATCATCCATGTCAGGAAACCCCTTTTCTTCTTTGTTCACCATGATTCAGAAATATCATCACGGTAGGATTCATTTGAACTGGAAAAAAAGGACTACGTGCAAAAGCCTGACTAAACCATGGATGGTAATATTCTGTGAGCTACAAGCACCAATTAGAATTATGTGACTGACTGCAATTTGGAGATAATACTCAGGATGCTTCAGGAATGTCCAACACATTAATCAGTAGCAGACACCCTGTCAATATGCCTTCAACAGGTACCATTGAAACATTTATTGACATGGGGCAGCCAGACACTGTAAAAGCCTACACTTTCACTAACAATCAATAAAGGATCTCCACTGGTTTAAAAAAAAAAAAAAACTTAGCTGAGAATTGATTAAAAATACTCAATTATAACAACAGAAAACAGAAAAGACGAGCTGTTAAAAAAGAGAAGGGGAAAAAAAACATATTTGCCCAACGAGTGCCAATGTTAAGGCCCCTGCTGAAGAGGGAGGGAGGATAAAGCACGCTTTCTTAAGGCCTGAGCCCTGTGCATCTGTTGCCCCGGGTGCGTGTGAAATGCTCCGTGTGGACAAAGTAAGCCATCGCCGGTGCCCAAGGCCCTTTGTGCCCAAAGCCTCGTCAAGAGGACTCTTCACAGCTCGGGCAAACACACTCTCCAGCCTCTCAGCTTAGCACTGGAGATCCTCCCATTGTCCAGACACACACATTAGTCTCTCGAGGACGGACGGGAATGGGGAGTGGGAGAACAAGGCAAAAAGCAATGAAAAGGCCTGGAGGAGACCCCCTCAATATGCACACACACACACACACACACACACACACACACACACACACACACACACACACCCTTCCTCATTTCCAGATGATAATTGCCATTGAAACACATTTTCTTTGTTGTTTGGAGACTAATTCAGAGAGCAAACCCATACGATGGGAAAAGGGTGATGGAGGGTTCATCCTTCTGTGATGACTTAGCTGTGCAATGGCCAAGGGGGTTTCTTTTTTCAACTCAGTGGTCACAATGAGAGGGAAAAATTAGTTCTTTTTCATTATTTTCCCCCAATTACTTGTCAGTCTTTTGCTTTGCATTCCGATTCAGAATGCACAGCCAAAACATGCCCTTCATGCAAAACAAAAAAAAAGACCACAGCACCTGACAATAATATGTCATACATCTAGTCGTGTTACAGTAGAAGACAAAGATGTTCACTGATACCACACTAAAAACTCAATGGTCTGGCACTCTGTCGGTCTCTATGTTGTGTGTCCTCCTGTCATCATAGCACCATAATAGAAAAACAGCATCTCCACTGAAAAACACTCCATAGCTTACTGCCTTGTTTTCTAGCATATCCATAAAACACTGCAAAGCAGATTAACACTTCAAGTGGAATGCAAAAAAAATGCATTACCAGTGCGATAAACCACTCTGGGGCCACACGCTTGCCACCGTATGACCATGCACTATAGTGTGTGAATATGACTAGACGAAGTACAAATGGTTTGAGGAGGGAGGCGTGATAGAGTAAAAGCAAAAGAGGCCCAGTAAATGCAGAAACTACATTTATGTACAATATAAATAGATCATTATGATAAATAGTAAAGCATGGGCATGTTAACTCAGTTATCACTACCAATGCAATCTACCACAGTTAGACACAGATGTTTCAACACAGAAACTTAATTTACTTTGCATTTATATTTCTGTTGCTTTCTTTTTAAAAATCACACTCAACTTTTTCTTAAATAGGTCAATTGCATCAGCTGAATATGGGACACTATGACAAATGCACTTCAACTACAAATAATGGCATTTTAATAAAGCAAACTAGAGGGAAGTTCTCTAAATGTCTGCACTTTTTGTCTGTTTGGCTATTGCATCAATAACAACCTTGCAGAGCGGTAGTGTTTGATATATACTGGATTTACTTCTGATCAAAAGCATAGAGTAGTGTGTTAAAAAGATCCAATGGTTCAGAAATATCTTTTAACATCTAGAAAATTCATATGCTCAAACAGTGTGCACCACTTTGTTGAAAAAATCCTCTATATATATTTCAGGATGAATATTTAATGGATAATGTAAAAAGAAGAAAGGTCAGCCAGCCTGCCACCAGTGGAAAAGTGTTTTTTTTTTATCACTTAAAAAAAAAAGCGTCTCACTAAGAAGAGCGAAACCGAGGCAGACAGACATGGCAACCTGAGTGCATTTTACTGTATTTCATAATGAAAATACATATGTTCTAAAAATAGGAGGGGCAGAGATGGTGTGATGGGGTGTGGTGGGGAGCAGAGTGGAGCGGAGAGAGGAGAGGAGAGGAGAAGGAGTCCTTGAGGTAACAGTGGTTCAGAGCAGAACCGAGGCGAGTGGCTCACAAGGCTCCCGACTTAGCCTGTGTCTGCACAAGACATCCGGAGCACACAGAGACGCTGAGTAAGTCCAGGAAGAGTCATGTTCAGGTCAGACGCAGGAGCAGTGTGGGTACTGGGGCTGGTGCTGGTAGATGCCATGTGATGGCAAGAGGGACTGAAGGGCTTGCTGTCTTAGGCGGAGAGACTCTTAACTGTGTCTCACACACTGCTAATCAGGGCACTGGCACAAAAATCAATTAAAGGTGCAAAATGTAGCTTAGCCTCGTTGAGAAAGCTACATATTGTTGTAAATATCCATTGATTTAAATTGTTAAAAAATCATGTTTGTAATGGTTCCTGTATATTCTAAGTCTTTGTGTCAGGTGTTATATGAATCTGTTTTGTGATTTAGCAAGGGTCAAAAAAATACATCAATTAAAAAGGTATGAAACAGATCAACCTAAGACCATTAACCTATTTACAGGGATACATATGATGAGACCTTGTGTGATGGTCTTTCCCAGCATCAAGAGCATACACTGAAAACGTAAAATGCTCACAGTCATGACTTGCTCCGTGACTTCTTCGACTTGTTATGGGAGAGATATTTTCTCCTTGCCATGTGCATAATTGATCGGGTTGCCATTTAAAGCCCTTCTCTCTGACTGTCTGTCTCAGTATTCCAAGTTGGTCAGAGTTACGAAACAAAGAAGTGGAGCAAGAGGCAAGGAAAACATTCGTCTTGTTCTGAGAGCAGGGCAGAGAAATTAGACAGCTGAGATCATGATGTAAGAGATCACAGTTTATGCAAATGTTGTCACGCTGTGATACCTTGACCTTTACTTCGCCTCACTACATGCTACATTAACATGATTGCATGAGATAACGCAGAGATCTTGCAACTGACAGGAGTATCACTGACACAATTTCCATACATAGCTCAGCAACCACATGACATTTTTGCAAAGCTATCTGAAGCATGTCTCACCACCACTCTATGTTGAGTCTTGTCACAGGTTTGCAGCAGTAGACAGGAGAAGCTTGTAAAAATACTCCCAAACTGCCAAAGAAAAACAACTCAGGTGAGACAGGGAACCTCCTCGGTAATTGACAGAGCCAAACGATTTTCCCCTTCTAGTGACAGACAGTTCCATGACGCCATGCCAAATGTATTTACCAGATACCCCCCAGTCTGTGGGGGATGGAATATAAAATGATATAATAGGTGCCACAAAAAGTACCCAGATCAGCAATCGTATGTGTTCATAAACACTGCATGCTCTTGTGGACACAGTATTTCAATACCATGTGGAGTCATTTTAAAAACATCACAGTCATGTTTTCTACATAGATACTTTCCCTCTTGTTCAACCAAAATAATGCAAACTCCAAAACTGCATGTTATGCAACTAGCCATTAATCTACTGACAGAAGGATAGATTTACTTATAGCACTTGTGGTTGGATGAGCAAAGTTCCTGAGTCACTTGATAGGTCTCGATCTCTCAAACTTCAGTTACCACACCTTAGTATTGTCCACCATAGTATAGTTATTGTTCTTAGGAATTTCTTAAGAGGTGTTTCCACCTAACAGTAAAAATGAACATAATGTTTTAGTAAATGTATGTCATATTTGCAATATAAGTGACATCTACAGCCATTCAGTTGCCTGTCGGTACTGTTGCCTCTACAACACTCACAACACATAGCTGTGTCACTCATGACCTTAGACCTTGAAGTCCAGAATGCCAAACAATATTTAACATGCATCAAGAATGTGCATCCTCCATTGCAACACAAGGAAACAGATACAGGATTCATACACAAAACTACTCAAATATAGCTTTAGGCACTTTAGCCTTAAACACTAATTATCCAAATTGCAAGTCTTCTGTTCTCTCTTCTTTAGTAGTTCTCACCCAGACAGGTCTCTTGTTTCACTGTGTTATACTGACATATGTAGGTTCCAGAAGGAGTCATCATCTAGGCTAGAGTATCAAACTTTTTGTTTGAATATAAAAAAGACAAACTTTTATAACTTTGAACACCCTACAAAATGCTTTAAAACTGCCCTGTGCTGCAGACCTCCATCATGACGCAGTTCAAGAAATAAGTTCAGTATAAATTCAAGTAGACTTATTCTTTACTTCACAAGACTTTAATGTTGGCAAACAACTATGTTGGGAAACAACTATGGAATGTGTAATTAGCAGCTAATAGGCCTCCCTGCATTCATCCAAACGGAAACACTATCTAATCCTTTAGTTCAATCAGAGAAACATCAGTGAGAGCTTGTACTTTAATTCAAATTACCACATTGTGTATTCTCAACAGCTCCCATGTCTGACAGACTCAGACACATAAAAGATGGTTCTCTGCGAGATTCCGGATCCTTCTCAGAGGATCCGCCGGACAGTGGGGCTCAGAGGTCAAAGGGCAGACTTAGCGGAGGCTCGGCAATGGGGCGGCTCTGTTTGCTCTTCATCTTCACACAGAAAGGCGGGGAGCTAAAGAACTGCCCTGTTCTCACACGAAAGAGATGGCAAGAGAGACAGACAGAAAGAAAGAGAAAGGTAGGCTACTCACTGCCTAAGCATGGTTTGCAAAAAACAGCTCACTGCAGAGATTTCTGAGACCTAACATACAATTCAATACAGCATTGGCATGGCTTGACAGAGACCAAATCTACTTTATTTCAACAATATTTATATGGTACTGTAATAGGCTTTATCTTTTTAAAATCTCCAATGAAAGTAATTGGGATATTCCACGTCAAATGAAGAAGACCACGGCAGCCCATAAGCTTTTACAATGAAAAGAGGAAACACACTGAGTAACTTTTTTCCATGAAAAGGCCTAAAGCATGAGAAGAGGTGAATGTGGGTAGTTTAATTACATGAGCCAATTTTGTTTGTTTGCTGTTCTGGGAGAGCAGTGCGAGTTGTATTACAAGAGTCTGAGTGGGAATCAAAGCCAAGCTGGGTTATCTTTGAACACGAGACGTGGTGATTTAGAGAAAAAAGTCCTTCTCCTGGCGGCAGGCATGGAAACGGGCACTTGATAAAAAAGCAATCTCAACTCAAGTGCCATGTTCCATTCCCCAGAATCTATGATTAGGCTATAACTTTGAATTATATGATATGAACAACTCACATACATGCACCCCTCTCTCTCTCTCACATACATACACACACACACACAAACACATATAAGCAAACAAACAAACAAAATAGAAAAAATTTTTTGAACAATAATAAACTTTTTTTTAAGGTAATGGTATTTTGAAGCATTTGACTGAAATACTGATACTGTACTTAGAGCAAATTGTGCCTGCACTTGTAAAGAAATTACAGTCCGCACTATGTATTTAAGTGAGACTGAGTGCAGATGGGAGGCAATATGAGCATACCCCATGACCACATAAAACAACGCTTTAATATTCACTGACTTCAAAGGGGTAACGTCAGAGCACCAGCAGCAAGCACTGACAACAAAAACAATAATTTAATCGCATCATTATAAATATTAAGTAAAAATCATATTTCTCTCACCATCTTTAAAGTGGGTTTTTATTATGTTTACTTGGTGTAATAAGAGGTTATGCTGATTGAGGTGTCAGGAGGGAACAGTCAGTTACTCTGTGATTCACAGGCTGAAACCGAATAAATTATTATCAGATACGTCTCACTGTTACACCTGATGTCCCAGCCCTTTGGGTATCCTTGTGATCACTGCAGAAGACCCCAGACATGTGAGTTCTTTTGGGGTGCATTAACACTTCGCTAACAGCTTCAGCTAGACACCTATCACTGCGATACTTTTGTGTTTCTTTTGATTTCAGATGAACTTAATCTATATATCTCTCTCAATTTTCCACAATCTAAAAAGCTGCAGTTGCAGCCTTCTCTTCTTTAAATGGAGAAAGGAGGTCTAAGGTAACACTAGAAATAGAAATGGCTGTGAATAGAAGCTGTGAGGCGAGGTATGCTGCAATGTTTAGAAGTGCTGAAGTGCCTTAAGGGAATCATTCTTACAACTTTTGGTGGCTTGTAATGTTTTTTTTTTCTTTTTGCTTGTAAAATGAGGAAGTATGAAACATGTTCAAATCATGTACAAAAAGTTCAGAACAATCAATTCTGTATCCCAAAAGACCCAAGGCTAAATCAGCACCAAATTACTACCTTACTGAGACGCAGGTACTTGTTTAAAATTGGCATCCAAATTTGTTTACCTCACAACCTTGTTTTCCCCTTGTCTAACAGAATACCTTTCTTCAAACAAAAAAAAAAAAACGTGCACAGGTGGTGGAAATATAACATAGGATTCTTAATGTTCATCAAGAGGAACTTAAGAAACCACAATAACCAAAAAATGACAAAGCAGTCATTTGCAAATACCTCAGAAATGGGAGTTGAAGAGATTAGTTTGGGTGGATGGGTGGGTGACAAACAAGGGTGAGACTGAGATAACCTCTCACTGCCTCTCCTGTGTAAACCAGGGAAATTCCTATTGTTGGCAGATAGAGCAGAAGGCCTCACGAGTCCTTAGGCATTTACTGAGCATGTCTTGGCTGCACAAGACAGTGCCTGAAGAACACAGACTAAACACACTGACTAAGGGAGGGGGAAAAAATCAAAATGAGGAGTGAAACTGTAAACTGTTATATCAGCCTGCAGCGATGGAAGAGTCGGGGCAGCAGCCGCATGCGAACACAAAGCACTCTGCCATATGCGCAGAAGAAAAACGCATGGCACTAGAAAAATTAGACAAGCGAGTTGGTTGGTTGGTTGGTTGAGGTGGGGGGTTTTCAGAAATCAGGCGAGAACATCAATGAGAGAGAATGTATGCTTAATGCCAGTGAGGGAGTCCATGTTGGAGCAGCCCGGACCAGCTTTGTGTATGCTACAGACGGGTCAAACAAGTCCAGACATGTGCCCCGCGAGCATTTAATAAATCTTACACTGAAGGAAAACCCTTAACAGATTGATTAACTGCTGACAGTTTTATGGCAAAATTACTATTGTTGCACTCCAAGCACTCATCATTAGTAATATCAATGATAAGGTGCAATCATTTATACCTCTGCCACACTTCTCAAACTCAGATCAAGTAGCCCTTATTTCCCCGGCCCCCTGTCTTTGATTTGGTCCCTACTCTATCAACATGTCTTTTGCTGTATGACAAACCAGTGAATTTTAATAACAAGGTGCAAATCTGATTATCTAATTGGACAGCTTGTGCTTCTGTGCATGGTTATGTAAATCTTACTGCAAACATGGTAGTGACTGTCCCATATCCCCATTTTGTTTCGACAGGATGATATCATAGTTAAGTAACAGTGAAATACTCAGAACACTGCCTAGATGTATCTAGCTCGGGTCATTCTATTTACATTTAACAATCAGTCATTTCTGAACAGTGTTCCTGCTGAGAAGGGTGGCAGAGGTTAATCGCTGCAAATCTTACTAGGCCACAAAATCCTATGTTTACCATGCAGGGAACAATGAGGCCTTGTTTCTCTTTTGTCAACTGTACATAAATGACACCATTCTATGGGATAGACTTTAAAAGCAGGACATTGTTGATACCATTTCAAAAATGTAAAACAAGTGACATGCTTCTCATGGTAAATATAAATGAGATCTAGAACACCTGATTCCCTATGCTTAATTGAAGCTTTCATACAGTTCATTTGGATGTATTCATACAAAAATACCTACACTAATTTAAGAGTCAAAACTGCAGTATAACTGTCCCATGATTTTTTAAGGGTAAGCTCAAACTGTAAGGTGATAAAATATTTGTGTCTTACCATAAGACATGAAGATTAAGATAGACGAATGACATCACCCCTTTCCAAATTCAGCATCTTTCTGGTCTGAAAACAATACAGAGACAGTAACGTTAGAGTTTAATAGCCTTCATTATACTTTATACAGATGAACTGTAACGTCCACGAATAGGGAAACAATGTTGCTGACCATTTGGACAATTCGACCTGCGTTATTTCAAATACGTGCAAACCAATAGGCCAATATTGTTTGAGCATGCAAACGTTAGCCCATTTCTTAGTGGTAACTTTGTATGGAGACTAGCTTCCAACTAAGCCATAACAGTAGCCATACATAGTAGTAGCCTAGTTTGTAGGTAGCCTAGGCTAGTAGGCCCAGGCCTGACACGATTATTAACCTTTTGGGCCACAGCACAGTAAATTAAACATGATAATTTCACTATAAACGAACAGTTAGTAGGCTTATAGTCAACGAGGATTTAAAAAAAAAGTTTTAGCTCAGCTAGTTTGCTAGTTTTCACCTTTCAACGTCAGCTAGTTTTTTTTTTAATCATAGCCAAGTTAATCAAGCCCATTTAATTTAGCTGTCAACAATAGCAAGCATCCCCGCCTCTGCATAGCTATTACCGGTAGGCCTACACACATTTTATATGTTATAAGTATAAGCATTTATATTTTATAAGTTTCACCAAATACATTATAAAGAAGGATAATATATGGCCATCTTACACCAGGGAACTGGTTGTATTCCATTCCAATTCTTCCATTCCTACCTTACACAAAGTTATGGTTATCATATGGGTGAATTTTCCTCAGAAATATGCCTACCTGTGCAATAGCTGCACCCGATATTGCACGAGCAAGCTGTCAAGTAAAGCCTGATGAGTAGGCCTACAGTAGGTAGGCTACTTTACTAACATGTTTACCACATGTCCTTTATGATAATTAAGAAGTCAATCAAAAGTCTTTCATTATTATTCAAAATATTCAAAATATTCCTGAAATGTTTTGGCTGAGTGGGCCACGCAGGCCTTGGCTATTGATCAATGTTTAAAAAGGTCTCTTAAAGCTCAATATGTGTCCATGGGGGACACAATAGGCCTGTGTCTGGTGTCCACTGTCTATTGATGGCCTTCATGTCTAAAATATGAAGATATATATTTCATGGACATTGAATATGTTTACGCTTTAGTCTCTAATGGAACCCTTTGTGCTGTCTGAAAGTGGACCTATACGCACACACACCTAGACTCAGACCATTACCTTTTTAATTCCTCTCTGACAACAGCCTGTCCCCCTCATTCTCCTCAAGATGAGGGCCCCAAAAAGGCCACAGGAGGTCTAGATCCATCCATGGACAGGCCAAGCAGTTCCTGGGACAATTTTAGTCTGGACGGAAACACACAACAAAGATTCCTTTCAGCAGCGCTAATCAAACACTCAACGTCAGGAACAGCTGTCCTTCAAAGTGAGGCAGAGAGAGGACGAGTGCATAAGGGGTCAAACATACCAAAGGTCAGTTTGCTTTCCTGCTTCAAAAAAACAAAAGAAAAAATGGTGGGAACCATTACTCCCAAGATAATTAAGAAATCTGTATAAGGTGATTACATTGTGGATTTTTTTGTGAATGTTTTTATTAAAAAATATTTGACCCACTGTCATTTGAACTCTTTTTATTATCATTTACATATTGTAGACAATAGACATACCCCTAAGTCTTGACCAAACCTGATTCCATTTTCTTATATACAGGCATATACAGGTAGACTCCTGCATTTAATGGAAAAATTACAGATGCACAGACACATTAATCAAACAATGGAGAATTGTTGAAGTGAAATGATTAGCAAGGATCACACTTGGTTGGCTAAAGCCGCTTAGAAGAAAAACAGTGTGGCAATGTGCTGAGTGCAGCCAGGTTTAAAACAATGCCAAACACAGCACCTTGTGCCAAAAGTCTAACACTTTCTCCCCGCTCAGTCGATGTGGTATGAGGAGACCTCAAAATCTAGTTCTTTCCAATCCTCACTTGCTATTGTGTGCTGTCTGAGTGAGTTAAGAGGGCGGATAGGCACCTATGGCAGACCGTGGCCTGATGCAACCGTGATTGTTTCTCGCAGGACGCCGGCCACTGAAGTGAGGAATTGCTTGCTGGAGACAGCAGCAGAGCTGGGAGACAGAATCAATTTCACCAGCCTCAGACAGAGATAACTATTTATCCCCTCTGGGAAATGGAGTTAGCAGAGGTGACAGTGATCTGTGACATGGCTGGGTCCATCAAGCACCAATTTCCAAATTCAATTAAAGGCCAAAGTGAAACTGACTGAATTCCTATATGATGATATGCAAATTCTCAATTTTCTGAATTTACATTTGTACAAATGTAGTCTATTGTATTGCATTGTGTTTATTTATTAATTTATGTATTTATTTTAATGACAAATTCAGTACATTTAGATGTTTGTTAATGTCTAAATGAGGTAGGCGCTCTGGAATGCTCTCAATAATAATCTGATCGCAGGGAGGAGGCTCTGATGAGACTAATTGTTTTTTTAACAGTTTAATCTTTTTGGGTAAACAAATGACTATAAAGAGTCTGTTGGCCAGGCAGTTTGCCACTGCCATAGTTAAGTGTTTGGCCTTTGTCTGTTCGGTGAATGATTTACTGATGGCCAGGTAAGAGCAGGTTTAGCATTAAGTGATCAATAATGCACAGTGCATTTCAAATGTAGGTACACAGTGGGTCCTCCAGCTGACTATGTAAATAAACACTGATGGGAACAATAAGTTGTGGATGTTCTTCTGGCCAAAGGATACAATGTCATTACCATCTAAACATTCATAAGGGAAAGTGGGCAAAACAGTCTTTTCTTGTAATTCCAGTCTCTCTGATAGTGTCCGAAAAATGCAAAGCCATATGAACATCTCAGTGATTGATTCAATATATTTATATTTAAAAGTATAAATACGTGAAGCATAAACATGAGATAATGCAAAAATCTAAAAGACATTTACCACTTCACTGAAGCTAAATATTGTTAACATTGAACTAAAACAAACAAAGGCCTTATTAATGAGCAGATCAATGAGGAGTCTCTCTGTGGCATCCCTGGTACACCTGGGCACACGTTGTACAACACAAGCTTGCGTGTATCCCTACATGACAGCTGAATGCCGAGATTGCTCATCACACAAAAGCTTTTCAGTGTCTGTCTGGTATGAGCTCATCTCTAGGATACCCTTGTGTTCTTTCGGAACGCCAACACCAGCTTGACTGGAAAGTAACTCATCTTTTGTCTAAAAAAAAAAGGTGTGAATGTTTACTAAACGTGCCAAATGCAACACTTACCCCAACTGACTGGATACAAAGGCCAAGCTGAGTGCTCTGAAAGCGTGAAAGATGAAAGCGTGATTCTGTGTCTGTCATCTGTCAGTCAAACAGGTGTGAGAGATGGATTGACAAGGAGCTAAGAGAGAGGAAAGGTAATAAAGACATCTTTGGTTATGAGATTCAGATATTTTATTTGCATTTCTGTGTGTGTGTGTGTGTGTGTGTGTGTGTGTGTGTGTCTGTTCACATACAAAGTATTTGTATGCATGTGTGTGTTGTCTGGTAACACTTTGATATGTGTGCAGTGGTTACAACGGGGCATAAGCAGAAACATGTCAGGCTCATGAGGGGTCACAGCATTTGTTTATTAATCATGGGGCTGTGTGATGTGTCTCTCATCACAGCAACAGGTATAATTACGCTTTAAAGGGCACACAGGGCTTGATGTGTCTGAGTCTTCGTTGGCTGTTTCATCTCTCTCCTCTTGGTCGCTTTGATGTGGAACGTGCGCTCAGGTGAGCGGGGGCATTTGTAGGACTGCTCGATGTTGATGCACGGAATGACAGTTCTCCTTGCAATTAAATCCCAGGCTCTCCACAAAGGGACATCAATGTTGACTGAGCTGAGCAGAGTAACTGGCCATGAGGCAGTATTGATTTATTTTTGATCATTCTGATATTCTTTCTTATCACAGGATGATGGAATATGGAGCCTTTATTAAATCATACCATATTAATCTACATGATGGTATCTCTGTTTTGCGTGTAATTACAAGAGTTGAGATTCTGAGTGACGATTCAGATCTGATTGAGTTAATTGGCCAAATATTTAACCTAATGAAACAGAACATACTGATGCGTGGCACTCTTTCCTTATACCTGCACAACAACATCTCGGAATGTAGGAGGGCTGCCACTAACATCATAGAAGGAAAAAAACAAGAAGTGCTCACCACTTAGCCTACAGACAGCTTGACCGACATTGAAAGATTCACCCCATTGAAAGGTCATGTGAAATGGAACGCTCATCTGAGAATGCTTGAATTGCATGAGTTCCTGCCCGCCCCATTCCGTCGCATATTGATTCATGGTGTCAGATGAAAGATGTAAAGTGGGACATCAGAGAAAAATGTAAACATGCCGCGCATTACTGTCCTTGATCCCCCATTTCACCTTTTAGCAGAGGACATTCTCAGGGCAACACCCTGCTCATCAGTGAGATGGTAGTGTCAGCCAATCAAAACTAGCCATGTACGGCAATGCTCTTTTATCAGAACTTTATTTCGCCTTTCATTTTCATTTGAAGAAAAATCAGAAGCAACAACATTTATGTCATCCAGTGTGAAATTGCTACCACAGTCCAATCATCATTAGATTAGATCCGTCCACAAGTCTGTCATGTTGTCTGTCTGTAAACCCACTAAATGATTGATATTGCAAGCAGATGGAGATGGAGAACCTGAAGAAGGTGGACAACAGCAAAATACTGTGGAACTTTTTTTTTCTGTTCATTCTGGCTGTCAGATAGCTGGAGTGTGAAGAGATGAGCAACACACCTGTTTAACTTGGCAGGTAAGAACGAGCAGGCAAACAGCCAATGGGCTGTCCCCTTTTCGGAGCAATCGTTTGCCGCACAAACCACTGTCCTTTCAGCACGACAGCGGCTGAACGAGACTGTGAAGTCCTTCGAACAAGATGTCCATCGCTGGAGCACGCATGACAATACACGTGCCACAGGTCCTCTGTATCAGTCTGAGGACTTCAATAGATATCATTGCTTATCCAGAGGGGTAATTTCCAAGTCTCAAATGGGTCCTTTCCTTGTCTCTAAGCATTAACACTTGCTTTATTAATTAATACATCAAGCCGGGAGGCACCATAATGTCAAATTAAGATGACATCCTCCACTAATGGCCTGAGGAGCAGACTGTAGATATTTGGTGGGGAGAGGTTTGTTTGGGCTTGATGTACATCCATCTGACTGATCATCATGCCAATAACAGGAAGTGAGAGCACCAGTGGAAACTTACACAGGAGATTGGCACAGTGGGGGCTGGGTGAAGTGGAAACGGCTTCCACATGGGATTTGAAAACATAAATGCATACTAGTAAACATCAGCTTGGTCATCCATTTTTTGCTGATTAGGTGTTTTGTTTTGTGTTTGTTATTAGATGTTCTTCTTTTTAGTTTTTTTTAGGTAGATAAAACAAATCTGTAATATCCTACATAACAATGCTATCAACAAAACAAGTTGTTATCTATATAAACGTTAAATTACCAGGTGTTAAGTTTCCATATGCAACATTTTTGATGAGTGTCAAATTTATTTATGAGTTGTGAAGATTATTAGTATTAGAAAAAAAACACTCCTTTGCTATGTCCTCACTGACATATGGCATTTCCATAGATAAAACATGAATGAGACTAAATGTATCTCAGCTTGTGTAAGTGTGTGTGTGTGTGTGTGTGTGTGTGTGTGTGTGTGTGTGTGTGCATGAGCACACACGTTTCTTTGTGCATGCACAGCAGATACAAGCCAGGGCCCTTGTTTTCCCAATGTTAACAGCCTGAAACAGAGCATATCGAACTTTGCCAGTCTTCAAATCCACGTTTAAAATGTTGTGGTTTGGCTGATGGATGTTTCATTGCACCACACTGAAAAGCAATTACACAGTGACAATCAAATGTCATAACTTTCAGCACTGTGAAAAATGCTTCCTAAAACTTAAGGCATGTTTCTCTCATTCACAAATGTACATATAAAAGTCTCAAAGCTCCCTGAAACTAGGTGACATTCATTCATGTGAGATTTATTTGATGCACTGCTGTAGGCCTGCTTGCACATATTTGCTAACATGTTGAAAATGTGCGCTGAATGAAAAAACAACAACATTCAATATCTTCTTTGGTCATAATTAGGCTATGACAAAATGAAACAGCCATACTGTGTCACTGCATGGAGATACCAAAATAGGCTTCTCTCTCTAATCTAAAGTATGCACTAATGAGCTTCTCTGTGTTCACATTCAGACAAATAATAATTGGAAAGCAAAAAGCATTTCTGTTCATTTACCCAACATTAACATTTAGATAGGACAGATAACAGAAGCAGAAATGTTGCATTGTACCTTTAACACTTTGGAAAACAAGTAAATATGCACTGCTGGTTTTAGCTGTCATCACTGTCTGAAATTACAACACGAGCCCAAAGTATTGCTCTCGTCTGGCAAAGCCTCAACATACTTTGAAGAATCAAAGCAGTGGTGAATGACTTGCCTGCTGAACAGTTAAGCAACATGTGTCATTTAGACTGGCAGGGTTTTTTTCATCATGGACTTGGCTTCAACAATCCAATCATTTGTGTTTTGTGTGAGGGAAGTGATGGAGAGGGCTTAGCACTATACGTCCTGTACAGACATGACTAGCACAGTGAGAGTATAACTGTTTTTTAATATAAATTGTTATTACTGGCAATAAACACTGCAATGGTGGTTTGATTAGTAATAAAGGTTGTATTTATAGTCATGATTTAATTTTAGAAGTAATAGTTTTGGCTGTTGCCGCAATACACACACACACACACACACACACACACACACACACACACACACACAAAAGATCTCCAACGACTTAGCTTGTTGTAAAGAAGTGATGATAACAATGAATTCATTACTACATGGTACATATACCAAAGATAATATACAAACCCACTGGAAAGAACTTACATGGCAAAATTAAATGTAATGCACAGCGTGATGCTGTCAGCTTTTGAACCACAAACCTCAAGCAAGCTCACACAAAACATAGGCCTGATTCTTTTTTTACATGTGTAGAGTAGCATCACCTTTGCCTTACTGACTCTATCCAAACCTCTACATGGACCCAAACAAACAAAAAGGGTGGGGGAACAGGAGGGGGTTCTCGAGTGCACGTGGAAAGTCCCCAATTCTGTGGTAATTCTAGTGAGTGGTTTAGGATATTTATCCTCATTGCCCAAAGAGATGTGCATTTACGAGATGTTACCACAAACACATTCCACGAAGCCCGGGTAAACTACAGGCTCCCTCACTCACTCAATCGCATGGAATAACAGGTGATTTATGGAAGGGCTGTGAGGAAGGGAAGTCTGCAAGCTTATCATCAGCTCAAGACCTTCTCTTAAAATGAGTTAATTGCTTTCCCTTGGATGGGTGGGGGGAGATCATATTAATGATAGTAAATCTACACATGGTGAAAACATAAATTTTCCATAACAGGTTGATATGCCTTTCTGCTTTATGTCAAAGCCTGCTGAAGCCCCTTCAAAAGTCCTGTATCCAAGTTTCCATGCCAATTCCATTCTCTTCATCTCTGCTCATATCTGATATAGCTTCGGTTGCGAAGCCTCAGGAGAAGTCATTTCCTTTATGTGAGATGACATGAACAATGTGACCATGAAAACCTTTCTTTTTTCTGGCCACAACAAAATCAACTGTGAACCACAACCACACAACCACAACAAAATGAACCCACTGCTCCCTATGTGCCTAAGGTATAATCTTAATCATTGGTGCACATATGAAATCAGCAGGTACCAAAGGTGAGGAATAAAAACCCCACGCTGCGGCTGAAGTTGGCAGGGACACTCAGCCTCAGCCCCCTGCGCTGTGCTTCTTTTTTTTTTCATGTTAATTCCCTGCCTGGGCTACAATTTACAGCCATTATGACAGTCTATTTTAAGCCGCTGTGATGGATTCTGCTCAATTATTGGCCATTATGGGCAGAGATGGCTTCACGAGTGTTCCAGAGATTGCGGGGTTCCGGCTGCACCATTCTAGTGCAATCCACTTAGCACACGCAGTACAGTGGAGGTCCTCTGCAACAAGTCTGCCTTTGTGGGAGATGTGAACAAACTGTGATTATAATCATCAATGTAGAACTTTCTGCAGTGACGTACCTGTGTTCTAATTCTATGAGCATTGCTCCATGTTGTGCAACCTTAAAAAAGGCCTTAGTGCATATTCATGTATACTTTCTATCTTGCTATGATGCATTGGCCTCAAAAAGAAGAGCTTGTAGCATACGTGCCTTGGATGTCTCTTCTGGCTTCTAGTTTTGCACATTCTTCACATATATTGTGCAAAGGTCCTGTCTGCAGAGTTTCAGCACTTTGCTGTGGCCTTACACAAGCTGACACCAACGCACGCATTCCCAGAGTGAGATCGGTGGCATCGGTGGCACATCACGCCCAGACCGATACCACACCACCCTGAGAAACTTCTCCAGCCTCGGCGTGATTGACAGCCCGCCGCGGGAGGAGGAAGACCGAGGCCGACTCCGACTCCGTTGGCAGAAGGGCTCTGCAGTGGACCGCTGACTGCCAAGGTTTTGTCCCCGCACTCAGCAAACACCGAAGGCAACCAGAGGGGGCATGGGGTTCAAACGGGCAATATCACAGGCAGCCAAAAGGACGCAGAGAGCCAAGGAGGGCCCTCCTCTCTGTCAGACGAACACACACAAAAAAACAGCCAATCAATAACTTCTCAAGTGCTAATAGGCACTGCCACATTTTGTGATATGTGAGCACGTTTGTCATCTATGCCGCCAGGAGATTTACGGCAAATCCATTGGCAGGTCCAAAGAATGAGGTAATGTAGCACTTAGTAAATGAAGTAAAATCCTGAAGCCTGCAGTGATTTGTATTTCATTTACAGAGGACGCCTCTAATCGCTTGGTGCTCCATCTCCATTGGAAGACGTAATGGCGTCCATGTTCTCTGCTCCTTTATGGGATAAGCTTACTCAGCAGTGACGCAGGAGATTACGGAAAAACAGAATTGCATTTCTGTCCGCTCCCCTTGATTGGTTCCCTTTTAGACTCGTGGAAGGGGGAGAGGTTCCATTCTCCATCAAGTAATTAAACTCATATTAGGAGGTGGTTATGGTGGGGTCGAAAAATCATTTGATTTCTGTCCACTCCATCATCCCCACCCCCAACCCACCCCCCCCCCCCACCCCCCAAGAAGGGGCTAGTCTCTGGGTCAACTCTTTAGCTGACATAATTGCTTATTAACTGTTGTGACCCACCCTCCCCTTACCATATCCACTCCATAATTCAGTTGAGGACAATGTTGTATATCACATAGGGGACCCTTTTTATCATGGCAACCCTGACACAACAGTCTGATTTAAACACAAATATAAGCACAAGGTCACAGTAATTACTTTTAATGAGTATTCAACTACATACAACATTGTAAATCTTCAAAACACCAATGACCGAAGAGGGTAAAACCAGCAATTGCATAGTTACAGCAACCATTATATAGTATATTCTATGCACAATAACTTCAGCTACAAAGCTATAGTACAGCCCATGAATATGTTATGTCATGTATGTAGAGGTCTCATTCTCATGTTATTTCTTTGCCTGTTTTAACACATAGAGAGGCAGAGTGGAGGGAGTATAGATGCTGAGCTTTTCTGAGGAAAATAATCAGGGTGACAGTGAGGATCCAAATTCCATGGTCATGGGTCAAGTCCAATGTCAGGGAACGTGAAAAGGGAGAGGGCCAGCTTTAGAGCGAGACGATGGACGGATTGACAGAAAGGCAAAATAAAACTCAGCTAACAGACTGGTGTGTCTAGATCTCCCAGAGTAAAGTGACAGATCCCCGACAACAGAGGGTCATCATTATTGAGACAGATTCACAGAAGCAGAAGCATGGCTGGCCGTGAGGATTAATGACAAGGCTCTTGATTTCTTTCATTCAACAGAAAGGATAGACCTAGAGCCTGTGCCAAAGCAGCCTACTCCATGCCACAGGTGCACACTTCATTGTTAACGTTTTTATACACAGTGCAAATAAATATTGAGCAATCACCCAATCTTCACAGTGGTTTTCTCATTCACATCTGCTATGATTCACAAACTGTGTAAACAGTCATTAAGTTCTTTTCCATTTCATGTTCTTTTTCTGATGGCATCTGAACATGCTGCCATTCACATTACATGGCCAGTACATTTCTTTGAACAGAGATAAATAGCAGGATTATTTTTTCCTTTTCATGCTGTCTGTGGCTCACAAAGTTTGCAAAGGGGTTCAGGAAAGGGTTCCCTTTCAAAGCATTATGGTTACAGACCTTTCTTTTTTTCTTTCTTTTTTTTACCCCTCCTGTTTCTTAAGTCATCAGCCCTTTGCACGACAACATGAGTTTTTTCTTCTCAAAATACCACTGAACAGGTAAAGAGGTTCACAGGGGAAGAAAGTTAAATAAAAAGCTCTTTAAAACAGTATTTATAAAGAGGGGGGAAAAAGGCAAACACTGTCCCTGTTGAAAATAAAAGCTTGTTCTGAAATCCATTTCGATGACAGTTGGAAGAAAGCAGCTTTTATGCAGGGCTTGAGCCTCATCTCTTCCACCACATCTTTCGCCTTTTTTTCAAAACCGCGATCATTTGCTTAAAAACACAAGGCAAGGCCCCACGTTGGCCGCTCAGGAAGGCTGTCCTTTGATTGCGCGCTCCGAGGTTGAATTCTTCACTAATAAATTGTTCCACACCTTTGTCTGAGGCATTATGGGCCAAGGTCTGGGCTTTTCTTCCCTTAAGCCCAAGAATGCAGCAACCTCTTGAAAAAGCAGAAGGGCTTCCCTCCTCACTGAGAGACAGATTCTCTTGTCTGTTTTCTTAAAACGGGCCCATTTGATTGACACATTGGTGGAGAGGATCTCATCGGCAGGAATCTGAGTCTGCCCTTACAGCACATCAAAGTCACGTCAGAGGGCCAAAAGCATTTTTTTGTGTGTGTGTGATTGTTTGCCAGTGGATACAAACCACACTGCAAAATAAAGTGAGAGACTTTCATCATTGTGTCTGTTTTGGGGGTGAAAAAATGGTGTTTATGTGTTTTGTGTGAGTATGTGTGTGTGTGTGTGTGTGTGAGAGAGAGAGACAGAGAGAGAGGGAGAAGGAGAGAGGGTGTCTCTTTCCTGCGTGAGCGTGACCTGGGTGAGATACCTGAGCTCACAGGGAAAGTATGAGCCGCTGTGCTTTGTTGGCTCAGCGACAGCTAGCTGCGATGTTTCACCTTTGTGGAGACGGCCCTTTTAAGGTTGTGTGCGGAAACCACTCACTGACCCTCCCCTGGGAAAAGGTTAAATTTGGATGTTTTTTACGGCATGACTGTTGATTCTGTTGTCTAAGGTAAACACGTAGACACAGAGGCAGGCGGTTGTGTGGAAACTGATGCTCGTCATGGCAATGACATCTATGGTTTAGTAGCCTCCTGCAGAGCTCAGAAGAGGAACTTGACTACCATTTACTTGAAGGTCTGATGAACACATCAGCTATATCTAATATGTAGGCCTAGGCCTAGGTGCTCTGCCTATCATAGCCACAGGGAACATATCAAAGCCCAGGAGAAAAAGTTAAGAAGATGTTGGTGGCATGTTTTAGCCTACACTACACTTTAGGCCTACTGTCAGTATAGGCCTAATATCTTACACATTTTAAGTATTTTTAAGCCTCAATATCATAGTTGACAAATTAAATTAAATAAATAGGCTATCCAATGTTTTGCATGCCTATTAAATATTTAAATGATCATGCTTTGGGTGTCTCACACATGCTTAGGCCTAGAAAATGTGCCTGTCTAGTAAAAACGTCTCGGCTAAATCACATAATTTTCTGTTATGATCTGGTCTAATGTTATGCTGGTTTTAATAAAATTAGGAGGAAGTGCATTTGTGACTAAGAATTGCAATCCCTCTTTATTGTGTCTCTCTATCATTATTCTCACCAGTCCAGTGTGATCCTCAGTGCGCAGAGCTGGAAGTGTTGAGCAAAGACTTGATTAACTCCGTCTCTAAGCAACCATCCAAACAGCGGAACTTCCTCTAGTGACAATGCGGAAGGTTTGGGGTTTTCTTTTACATGCACCTTTTGTAGGTTCACGCACGAATATGAAAATACTAAGCTACTACACACAGTCTAAGTTATCTTAGCGAACTCGTGTTTATTCTAATAGTTCACACTCGGTTGTCTTGGTTGTAAACTGAAACTGTTTTCTGTCCCTGTCTTTAAACATGGTGCGTTATCAAAGAGCGTGAACAGGTTAATACATGTGTCTGATTGTCAGAGAACAATACTATCAGCTGATTACTAACAGACTCTGTTTTATCTTGCAATAACTCTCCGTTTTTGAACTATTGAAGTGTCAAATGCCTAGGGATGCGCAGCTGCTTCTCCAAAACATTGTATCGACACATAACATGTAGTGTCATATTGCAGCTGAAGTACGCTCTTATGACTCAGATGAAGCATTCATCTCGACTTCAATGCATTGTGGTTACAACTTAAAAATAGGCTAATTCCTCGTTCGCCTACTCTGTTATTCTCTGCGATTGTTTATAAACATTTATACAGAGATTGCGTGCATCATTTTATTGCGTCATTTGGCAAGCCATAAGACAGTGCCTAATCTACAATGATGTTTAACGCTGACATATCACATAAAAAAGGAAGATGATGACTGATTATCAAGTGTGAATAGACATAATGTTGTGAAGTTTGTGAATAGGCCTAGCTTTTTGTTCAATTGTTACACCCACTTTCTTTCTTACAGTGTTGCAACTCCAAGTCAGAAAATGGAAAAATGGCCATCACAGCTGTCGCTCTTCAAGACCACATATCAAGATCCTTGCTCCGCAGCCTGTCGCTGAGTGACCCAGTGAGAGACAATCTCCGAGTGAAAGGCCCAGGCCAGAGACCCTGTCAGAGAAACAGGCACGAGAACAGCAAACCACAGCACTCATTGTCACAGAGGTCACTGGATGGGAGGGAGTACGTGTTGGACCCAGCACCACCACCTCTAACGCTGGGTATTCTTTCTCAGTCTGTTATGCATAGTTCAAAATAAGAGTGTAGGAATGTCTTTCATAATAAATGCTTAGGCCTATTTACTTAGAACAAATCTACAAGCTGGATGAGAGTTTTAATAGAGAGTTTTGACTCAGTTTATTGAACTAGCTCTGCAAATGAACTTGATATTTTGCTGCACACCTAGGCCTACTGAGAATCCCAGGTAAATGCAACACTGATCACTTGCTTTTAGCCTATATTACTGCAGTTCCTTTGTATTTTGTGTTGTTGTTCGTAGTGTTTTGGTCTGAAGGTCACAGGCATGTGTCTGTCTGTAGCCCAGAAGCTGGGTCTGGTGGAGACTCCTCGGAGGAGGCTGTCAGAGGCGGAGTGGGAGCAGGTGAAGTCCCGCTCCGTCCAAGAGGGTGACAACACACAGCCCTGTGTCATCTGCAAGGAAGAGTTCTGCCTGCAGCCACAGGTACGCACCTGCCACATCCCTTAATCCTGACCATCACTCGATCTTATTCTGCCATAAGCATGCACGCACTGTAGAGTAAGTATTCAATGTTGACTATAGTGTCAGGAAGGAACGAACTAAAGGAGGAACCTTTAGTTCTACCAGAAAGACTCAGTAGACAGAATAGAATCAGTTGACAATTTAATTAGTAAAGGAACGGCTTGGATACAAGCATGATAGAGTCCTGAATAGGTAACAGTCTTTGGCGTAGGCCCCGTCTCGGATCCATCCAGCGATGAGCGGATCTCGTCTCCTGCTGATGGATGAAGGCAGGGGCGGGGAGCCTACCCCCCCACGACGAGACGGGGACCAACTGGTGGCGGTGGCTGAAGGAAGATGATGTGGTAGGCAGACCATGCCCGATGGACGTGGACTGCTGGCAGAGGTGGCTGGAGGGGAGGTGGAGGGGACGTCAAAGTCGGCGTACTGAGAAGCAAAAGCAGTGTTAGGTGGAACATATTTAAAGAGCCCACTGAATTCCTATAGGCTAGCGCTGATTGAATGAGTGAATGATCAGATTGCAGGGCTTTCCCGAAAAGTAGGCAAAGCTATGATTGGCTCCATGTAAGCATGGGAGGAGTAAAGCTACACTACGAGTCTTCCTAGTAGAACTTTCGCTGAAGCTATCATAGCAGTGTTTCTCCAAGTGTGGTCCGGGGACCACTGGTGGTCCGCAAGCTATCCCAAGTGGTCCGTGAGCAGACGTGGTAAAATATAATATAGATGAGTTGTTTCCAACTTGTATGTAATTCAAACAGTTCTGCAACACTTCCTATGTAAGCTACGCCAGTTAAAATCATATGAATCCTCTGATACAATAAGCAAGGTGCAAAGACAATGAGCAAGGTGGTTTAGTGAGTAGGCCTATTGTGTAATATACTGTTTGTTATCTACTCTTTTAGCTAGGTGGTCTGTGAGATTTTTTTTATTGGTTAGGTGGTCCTTGATCTGAAAAAGTTTGAGAAACACTGCTTTAGAGGTTGCAGTGAGGCCCATGAGTGAGGCCCAAGTGTGGGTGACTTAAAGATGCAATTATGTGGGTTGGGATATTCCAATGAAGGGGATGGAAGAGTGGTAAACCTAGTTATTTTTGCTAAGGTGCTTGGCAAGTGAAAGATGATTTACAAGGTAGACTGCCAGACCAACCTTTTGATAAAAAAAATGACTGGAATAGTTTTGATAGTGAATCATTTATTGGGTCGTTGGCGACACGCCTGCTCTTCCACAAACTAAAGACATCACCATTGTGGAAATGCTGCATATAATGCAATGTTGTCAAGTCCACGAGTGTTGTGAAGCTATCCAAAAATGTGTAAGATGCTTCCTGCCACTGGTAGCAACACTCCCAAGCATTATTATATTGATCCTTTTCCTACATTTTCTTCAAACACATGCTAGTGAAAAGGTAAAAAAAGAACAACTGTGAAATGGAAATGGTCCTCCTGTACCTGCACAAATATTAATTTATCAGTCTCTCCTGTGTGTGTGTGTGTGTGTGTGTGTGTGTGTGTGTGTGTGTGTGTGTGTGTGTGTGTGTGTGTGTGACCATGTGTGATGTGTGTATGTGTGTGTTTGGGCCTTAACCCTTGGTTAATGGCGTGCTTGCTCTGCTTGTGTTTGGTGTGGTTTCTCTGAAAGTTATGCACTGTAACCGTTAAGGTATGTTGCCATGACTCAATGGCAGTTGTATTCTCCAAGCGTACACAGAGATTTTTTTTTGAAAGACACCTCTTCTGAACACTCCCACCCACAACCCCCTTCAGCACCCCCCCAACCTGCCCCCCCCATGCCCAAACCCAGTGCCCCCACCCTTAGTTCCTGTATGCTCTAATCTGTGTGGACAACTGTACAAATTTACCCATACTGCCTTGTAACTCAACTGTGACGTGATGATGTAGCAATCAGTGGGTTAGTGTGAGGGGGTCATTCACTGGTTTACACCTTTCTGATCCCCTTTTAAGATGCCAATCTCCACAAGAATGCAGTGGAGAAAGGGCTGCTCACACAAAGCACAGTTGCCATAGATGCATGTGTAAATATTAGTTTGAGAGAGGGGGGCGTTTGTGAGGAAAAGGGAAAAAAATGTTAATTAGAACTTCAGGCAAAACAGCGGACAGTAACAGAAGACAAGGGGCAAAGCTGCATTTATTTACATCAAACACTATGCACTAGCGATGTTTCGTTGTGTGTGTCTGCACATAATTAGCATGTGAAAGGAGAGCCGTTGGATGTGTATTGAGATGTGCAGGTTTCTTGTAGGTGCACTGAGGGCCTGCTCCACAGACAGGCCACACATTCTTTCTGTGTAGTCTGGTGGTGGTGGTGGATTTGTGTCTTTCCTTCATGAAACCTGGCTGTTTTTTTTTTTTTTCTCCTTCAATCATGTTGTGGTGTCGAACTCTTTTTGTGTGCCTACTGAGTGGTGTGTGTGTGTGTGTGTGTGTGTGTGTGTGTGTGTGTGTGTGTGTGTGTGTGTGTGTGTGTGTGGTAGGGCCTGTGCAGTCTAATGGCTTTTGGAGCTGTCGGGTATAGATTGAGCTCCATGGGGTGCCTCCTCCCTCCAGTGATGGTGGCCAAAAACAATGAGAAATCAATGCAGCAACACACACACACACACACACACACACACACAGAGTCCCACAATTATTCCCCTACCTTAGCCCACCACTGTGCCAACTTTATGAACACACACACACATACAGAACTCGCAAATTGTGCACTCACAAACACACACAGCTCACAGCTAGCTCTGCTTTCCATTCTCCAACAACAAAAAATCCACACACTGACATTCAGAGTAAGTAAACACATATCCATATCCACATCCGCAATACACATATCCACATCCACACCTGTTCCCGTACCCACCCACACACACACACACACACACACACACACCCACACACTCTGTCTCTCACTCACACACATCTCACAGGACTAGACAAAAAACACTTAGAGGAATAGTGAAAACCAATCTGTCCTTCTGGGTGCCCCTGGGGCTGTGCTCATGCCAGGAGCATTTAGAGGCTACAAGCCAGCTCATTGATCGCTGCGCCACGGAAGTACCAGGCCAAACAAAGAATTAGGATTCTGCTGCTGCTGGAGTCAGTTGAACGTGTTTACACAAACGGAGTGTTTCAAGTTCAAATTGATGATTACACACGTTTGCTGATACTGTAGATGCTTGCATATCAGTTTATTGTAATAGATATATTAAAATAATAAATTGATGTCTGTTCTGTCTTTGGGCAGGTGCTGCTGTCTTGTACTCATGTATTTCACAAGGTATGTTGAAACATTTTTATTTATCAATACATCATTTGATTCTCCACAGATTACTTAAAGGTAAACTATGCAGTATTGGCAATTTCCTTACTGTTTTTTTCGGTTTTTGCTTATTTTTCGCTTGCTCTGTCGTGACGAATGTCATGACGAGAAACTCCATCGCTACCTTTTTCTAGCCGGTGCCTGGCGTGTATATGTATTTGAATGCAGTAAAGCAATTCGTTACACTCGTTATACTTCCTGACACTGAGGCCGTCGGCCCGCCGGCCCACAGTTGCAAGGGCGGTTTTTCCGCTCACAGGCGCTAGGAGGAAGCGAGACGGCCACCATTCAACCCGAAAAAAGTCATTTAACCATTCCAATGACTCTGAAGCTGGTAAATGAAGGTAAATTAAGCTAAACAACTTTCATATTAAGCCAAAAAACCTGCATAGTGTGCCTTTAAATTAGGTATGCAATCTTTAACTTAATAACAAAGATGGAGGAGGAACACATTCAATCTTTTTGGCACAGGTAGGGTAGAAATACAAGGCATTGTTTTCAAAAAGATCATCATATTTTCCTCTATCCTATGTGTAGTCACAAGTCATACTTTATTGTCTATTGCAAAAGTTGCTAAATTGTAACTATACAGTTATTCAAACACTTATTATCAATATGTAACACCATATTACTTCTTGGCTCCTATATAACTCTAACAAAGCACCAGTGTGTTGGTAGTAATCATTATTATTCAATATGTAATTCTCCATTAAACGGTTTAATTATCCCATCACAAGGGCTATATAATACATCTTGTGACCAGAAATGTGTGTGACAAAGCATATCTACTAGTGGCTAAGCAGCTTGACCATGGGGGTTTTATAATTGTGCTTATAAAACACTACACAGATAGTGTACTATATGATTGGCTTCAGGTAAAAGCAGGTGGTTATAGGGACACAAGTAACAGAAGATCATATCTAGATAGATAGATAGATCCCGGGATTAATAAAGTATCTATCTATCTATCTATCTATCTATCTATCTATCTATCTATCTAGATATGATCTTCTGTTACTTGTGTCTATCTGAAACAATTCATCCAAGTGTTGTGGGTCAGCTTGTGTGCCTGTCCTAAGGGGCAATAGTTTCAGTAGTATGCTAGGGTTGTGAATGCACTAGCCCATCCTGAAGACAACATCAAACCCATATGGTCATAGACACTAGCTTGTTAGCGCGTCCTTCTGACTGCATCACCTTCAACGTGGGCAGGTCTGCTAGTGTGAGTGTCTGAATGCCGGTCTAACCCCCAGGCTGTCCCCACAGGCCTGTCTTAAAGCTTTCGAACGCTACTCAGGCAAGAAATGCTGTCCGATGTGCAGGAGGGAGCAGTATGAGACACGGGTGATCCACGAGGGAGCCCGCATCTACAGGGAGAAGTGTGTCATCAGGTAGGGACACTCGGGGATGGACGATGGGAGAACGTCTCCCTGACATTTCTTTCATAGCTTTTATGTGTCAACACTGTGATACGCATCATTTAACACTTGTAAACATAACGGATGAGTAAGATTAGTTCTGGTGAAGTTGTACAATTGCAAAATGATAAAATGCTGTATCCATAAGAGACAGAATGTGATGTCAGAATGACACCATGGGTGAAGAGATGGACTGTAAAAGAAGGGTAGGTGTAAAATATATCTCTTCTTCTGTTACTCGGCTCCCAAGAATACAGGCATGGTGGAGGGGCTGTGTAGCTCGGAGATGGTATCGAAACGTCCGGCGATCTGTCCCACCAAAAGACAAGCGGCTGAGACAGAGGTTCTTTGAGACCAAGGTAAAGAAAATTTTACAGGCAGCCATAGAGTTTATATTTTAGCCAAGAGTTTATACTTTAGCCTTGTAGATGGAATGATAACTCATCATGAACTAGGAGGGCACGTGGAGGCCATAGACTCAGGACATATTCACTCAGTCGCCTTGTTGGTCAGATCTACTCCAAAACGTAATGGGTGCATCCTTGGAGCATGTTACTCCTTTGCACTAAGTGTAATGAAAATCAGGCAGATGGCTTTTGAGTTATCCATCTCACATACAGACAAACAGACAAACAAACCGCACTTAAAACATATAATCTCCTTGGCGGAGGTAATAACCAGGGCTGAAGTGGAGTCGCAGTCAATCAAACCTATGGTGCCCCTGAGCTTAATCGAACACACACATCACAATGAGCCTTTATGCATGCGGCGGGTCGGCTGATCAGCTGCCTGCATTCCCAAGGCCCGCGCTCCCGCTGCGAAAGAGGCTCAGGCTTTCTCCCCGCCTGATCCTGCTGGACGTGGACATTCCTGACGCATTCAGCCGCGGGACACCACGCTGACGTTGACTGACGCAGGCAAACAAGAGCAGGTCCCTGCGCAGGGTCTGGAGGTTCAGGCTGTGGCCGGGGTGTCACTGGGGGCAAGAGAGGCGGCTGGGGGGGTGGGGTTGGGGAATGGGATGGGACAGGAAGGAGGGGGCTCAAGACTGGGGAGGGTGCTGGTAGGGGTCCTAGGTGGGTGGGGGGGGGGGTAAGTTGAGAGCCGGGCCGATTGAAGCAGCTGAGGAGGTCTTTGATGGCGTGTGAATTATACACTGTTTGTAAACTCATTAGGGAGAGTGTGTGTTTCGGTCAAACACGCTGGACATTCCTCGGGGCCAGACACAAAAGCGGGTCCAGCGCCGGAGTGTTTACCTGCCAGGCCCAGGCTCCAAATTATTTGAGTTTTTGTAAATGATGGGGGCTAGGCATAACAGGGCCCGCACTCTCATTTTTCATGCCTCCCTCCCTCGGCCACCGGGTTTTGGTGTTTTTTAATCAGTAGAACACACACACCAGCTGTGTGAAAGGTTTTGTGGTCAGCCGAGAGAGCCAGGGAAATGCACATAGAAAGGGGGTCCAGTCGTTTGTTTTGGGCATGCCAGAGTGGAATGACCCCAGATGTGACAATGTGAAACATTCCTTCACTTTCCATTTCCCTCAGAAAAAATGTTTTGGTATCAGCAATCATCCACTACCATACGCTTTCAGACATCATTTTCTTTTGCTCCATTTCTGATATTCCTGGCAACAAATTTAATATGATCGGTGTTTTTTTTTTATTTAAAATAAAAGTCCTGAGTAGATCTTCTGAGTAGATTAAACACATACAGATTTATTTGGTGAAATTGAGCCCACCTCATGGCAGGCAGCCTTGTATTGAGGGCATTAGGTGACAGCAGCCAGTCCCACAGTGCAGCAGCAGTGGCAGTAGCAGCAGGCAGCCAGAGTAACAGGCAGCCAGGCAGGGCTGAAGGGGCCGCTGGCCTCTGCCCCCCACCCACCCCCCACCCCACCCGGCCCAGCAGGGAAAGGGAAGATTGCCATCTAGTGAGCTCCACCTGTCCCTCAGACGTCTGTGAGGTGCCACTAGGATGGCCAGGACCTGCAAGGTTGGGCTCAGGGCTTTTTAGGGGAGATGATTTCTTCTTCTCTAAGAAGAGAATTTGTATGCTGGGACTGGGAAGCAGTGCAAAATGAATTTAGACACGTTACAATGTCATTAGATACATAAATATATAATATGCACCAGCCAGTATGATTCCTGTGTTGTTTAATTAGGGAGCAGTATAAAGTTAAATATTGGTATTTAGCATGGACTCACAACAGCTGGTTTAGGAATCAGACCCAAGCCAACTGTTTATCAGAAGGTGGTGTTATCACTGCTCCACCATATCCGCATAACTATATAAATATTTAGTATAAAGATATCTATTTCTGCATATATCTCATGAGTTGTGTCGTTTTCAAGGGCAATAATGAAAAGAGTAGAAAGCTCAATTTGCTTCCTTATGTCTGGAGATAGGTGGGTTACATTATGTATTCATAATGTTCATGTCCAGTGTCCATGTCCTCTGTATTCATTTTGCCCAGTAGACAGAGACAATGTGAGAGACACCATTAGCTTCAAATGGGATTGATGTGAGGTGAAATTACCTTTGTCTTGAGAAAATGTATGAGTGTGGATACAGTATGATTGTGTGTGTGTGTGCGTGCGTGCGTGCGTGAGTGTGTGTGTGTTTGTGTGTGTGTGTGCGTGTGTGTGTGTGTGCGTGCGTGTGTGTGTGTGTATGCGTGTGTGTGTGTGTGTGTGTGTGTGTGAGTGTGTGAGTGTGTGTGTGTGTGTGCGTGCGTGTGTGTGTGTGTATGTGTGTGTGTGTGTGTGTGTGTATGAGTGTGTGTGTGTGAGAGTGTTTGTGCTGTATATGTGTAAGTGAGTATATGCGCGTATGTAATGTGTTGCCCCTGAACCTCCAGACGAGTAAGTGCGCGTGAGGCGCGGTGCGTGCCCCTCAGCTGCCCTTGAGTGGGGGGACGGGGGACCTGTCTGGCGTGTGGAGCGGGGAGCGGGGAGCGTGCTGATGGATGGGGTAAAAGACACGAGCGCCGCCGTCAATCTGCCGGCCTCTTAATCAGCCTGAGTGCCTCGGCACGGGACGGGGGGAACGGGCTCACCCCTGTCATCTCCTGCCCCACCCCAAATCAGATGATGAGGAGCAGTGTCCTAACCTCACCCCCCCAAAACACACACACATATATATACAGTATACATACCCCCTCTCTCTCTCTGTATAGACATATACATGCAGTATGTGTCTCTTTCACACACACACACACACACACACACACACACACATGCTTGTAAATGCACATACATACCCACATACGCACACCCTCACACTCACACGCAAACTGTCAAAGCGATCTTATCCCTGCCAATGTCTATAAAGCTGACTTACAGCAATACATAAACCGTCAGCCCCACATTTATACGAGCCAATTAACACTGTCCTTATACATGGTGACCGGCGTTGACTACTGTCCTGTCCACACATGACACTGGAAATGATGTGCGTGTATGTCGGTGCGTCAATGTTCTACGTTTTGAAGGGGAAGGGCAAGATGAATAACATTTGCAGTCATTTGATATTTTGCTGGCTTAAAGTTTAACTGTTTTTTACATAGATACCGGCAGTTCAGTCTCAACATGTGAGTAGAGAAAGAGAGAGAGAGAGAGAGAGAGAGAGAGAGTGATTAGATTAATGAGAAGAGAGGAAGCACACGCCTGACAAAAGGCCTCCCCAGATACCCCATCAGCGATCCACTTTTCACTTCTGCTTTGTGTCGGCTTTGTTGTCGGTCAACACATTAGGCAGGGAAACTGATGAGATAAAGACTCTCACCTGCCCCCCCCACCCCCCTACCCCCCACCCCACCCCACCCCCTGCCTGTGTGGAGGCAAAGTTCACCAGGGCCCTTGTGTTGTTTGTCCTCACCAACAAGGCCTGCCTGTAAGCCCTGTCGGTCTGAATGGTTAACGGCTGTTTAATTAGCGATAAAAACATGGCTATAAATGGCCCGTGATGTCAAAGGAACAACAATAAGGACCTGCTACAGACAGTTTTTATTTGTGTGACTGTGTGTGTGTGTGTGTGTGTGTGTGTGTGTTTTCGCTGTAAAGTGTCCAACCTAAAATGTTCCCTGTGTACCTAAGCCGGTTCCAACCCTGTAGTCTGGCTCCTTGCGTCTGCTCACAGCTGAGAAAAACAATTCCTGTTCTCGTGACACGTGCTTTTTTATTTTGTTACGCTCGCAGCTCCAGGAGATGAGTGACAGCCTGGTGCAGGCCTGCCACACGGACACAGAGGCCTTCCTGATCGACATCGAGCATTCAGTGGCCCAGAGCCGCCTTATCTTCAGGCAGCTGGAGACAGAGTGCACTCCCGGTGCCCAGACCCTGGACTGGGAGCTTGTCAAGGAGCAGGTAGGACTCGACACCTCCTGGGGCTGACGGGGCAGCAGAACCAGGCACGTAACTGAAGTGTCTGTGGCAACAATTAGCCTCCACTATTATCAATGGAACTGGCTACACCAGTCTTCCCAAACTATTTTGACACTCTGCGAACGGAGTGCTTCAGTTGCAGACCCAGTGTAGCCCGGGCCTGATAGAGGAGAATGAGTGAATGGAAAAACGTTGAAGAGAACAGAACAGAATAGAACAGTCATTGCACACGCACACACAAACACTTCGCCAAAATGCACTCTATCAAAGACCATCTCGTCAATGCCTAATCCCACTTCGATTCACCATATAGCTGTGCCATTCAACTTTCAACGTGCCAACACTTGCAACGGACAAAGAAAAAAGAAAAACTCAAACGCACAGATGTTCCGTCGGAATATCAAAAAAGAAAGAAAGAAAAAAAGAGAAAGGCATGGCTGGGATGCGATGGCCCGCCCTCTCTCCCAGACGGGGTTGAATGAGTGGGCATAATCCGCGGTGTTTACAAAAAAACACCAGCAGCTCCCGTGGTGCACGCTAGATCTTTCATCGGCCGCAAAAAGCAGTGAAAAGAGAGGTGAGATTTGCCGTGCTAGAAAAGGGCCTTATTGTTGCGCGTCCTGGGAGCCTTTTTGCGCCAGCCAACGGCATCTCGTTCACAAAATGTGTGTGTGTGTGTGTGTGTTGAGTTGGGGGGTTGAGGAGGGGAGAGGTAAAAGAGGTCAAAGGCAGGGCAGGAGTTGCTCAACCTCCACCTGTGCGTTGTGTGTTGTGGGCGTGAGAGAGAGAGAGAGAGAGTGAACCTCACAGGTTGTTTTATCGCAGGGTCCGATCATCAACGCTTACACCAAGGCAAACACAGGAAGCCGTGCCAAGCTCATTATCAGACGTTTATGAAGCGCTCTAAAACCCCCCAAGCCTGTCTGTCCCACGAGTGAAAGCAGGCGGTCGTTCGTTTAATGATTAGCCTTGTGCCAGTGGTAAACCACCTTCTCACACACACATAGTCGCTTTCCTGCCATAAATATGGTAAAGCATAAATCCTCTCTTATCCAACCAGTCTGACATGCTGATCAGGGTCCCACTGTACATGTTGTCGATGAGGACGTTAAGCAGAACAGTAAAACGATGGAAAAAAAGGATAGAAACAACAGTAGGAAGTCAACCTACTTTTCCCTTGTCACGTGGCAGGTCTGCACACTGGTGCTTTTCAGCGCCATAAAGCGCCTTTTATGAAATTAAATGAAAGATCAAAACAACAAACAGTGTGTGTGTCAGCTGCAGTTACAATCAGCTATCAGTCTTGACCACTACTGACCACATTATCATCAGGGATGGGCAAAAATACTGTAATAATGTACTTTCAAATAAAATATCAAATACCCTAATTTTAAGTGTATTAAAATAAACTAGAAAAATACAGTAGCCATGCCATGTATCAAAATAAAATACTGTATTTGTGTATATTGAAAATACTAAAAATACTCTTTAAAGGGAGCATGAAATCACTTAAAGCTTCCATATCTGTCTATTTAATCTATTTTTCATCACTACACTGACTCTGTTGATAAAGTGGGTAGTGTTTAAGAGCAACAGCTTTTCTCCGCCTACGAGACATGCCTTAAATCTGCAAACAGTCAACAGATCAACTATGCAGACCTGCCTGTAACATCTCATAGCTTACTGTATCAGAAATGTACTCAACAAGTCACAGCTGAACTTGTCAAGTGGTACAAACTAACCACCGTATCTACTGACAGCCACAGAAAGCAACCCAATGCAGTTCTATTACCTTAAAATAACGGCTTCAAACTCATTGTACAGTACATTGACATATAATACAGAGAATAAGGTCTCTGACATTAATAATAATAAATCATTTTATTTAAAGGCTTCTTTCTTGACACTCAAGGACACACCATACAGGCATACATAAAACATTTAAAAGGCAGAACATAATGACAAAAGATATAAATATAACAATAGAAAAAAGACAGCACAATTGTCATCAGATGGAATAGGCAGTTTTAAACAGATGTGTTTTGAAATGGGGGAATGAATCAATGTTTCTGAGTTGTGATTTGAAATGGGGGAATGAATCAATGTTTCTGAGATGGGGTGGAAATGAATCCCAGAGACGGGGAGGAGGGGACAGACAGGTGTGAATGCTCTGCTCCTCATCCTCATGGAGGTGAGACAGGTGTGAATGCTCTGCTCCTCATGGTGGTGAGACAGGTGTGAATGCTCTGCTCCTCATGGAGGCGGGCAGGCAGCTGAATGCCCATAATGATATTCCAAGCTGCTGAAGTAAGATCATTACTTTTTTAGTTGGTTTTAAACTAATTGGGTACTTTGTAAGCGCTAAATGGGGTTATAATGACACCAATAACATATAGATGTGGCAACCTTTTGAGCAATGTTGCAGGTGAACCATATAATGGTTTCCATGTGTTCCACTGATTAAAGCTCTCAAGAAACTGATGCTTAAATATTGTCAGAAAAATTAATGGTTAAATATTCTCAAGAAACTGATGGATAAAGTTCTCAAGAAACTTGAGGTTGGTCAGAGAGAGGGGGTGTAAGTACGCAAATAAATGTTTATTTTGTTAACTCAAATTAAAGCAAACAAAAACAAGATGCTGGACCGAGCGGCGTCACTTGCCAGTGTATCCGAACCTAGCACAGACAGACATGAACAAACAAATGAACAAATAGGCCTAATAAACCGTTTAAAATTATGATGTCATCACATCACTAAAAGTTGGTTTTACCAACAACATATTTGGCAACTACAAAAACACACACCTATAAAGTATTTTGATACAAAATACGAAGCCATTTTCTTCAACCCAATAAAATACAAATGACAAAATACTATGTTGTATTTGAAATACGTATTTTAAATATGTTTCATAAATACTGCCCATCCCTGACATTACCATCATCATCATCATCATTTTCACAGTCATGCATCCAAGTTCCAATCCAACCAGGCTTTCTCTGCTCCTCTCCTCCTCTTCCTCCCTAGGCTGTCCAGAGAGAGATGCAGGACTGTCCCATCTGCCTGACCCCACTGCGCCCCCCCTGCTCTGGGCCTGACGGGCACAGGCCTGGCCCCAGGCGGGGCAGGGTAACCCGGCATGTGCTCCTCCTGTCCTGCTCACACCTCTTCCACCAGCCCTGCCTGGAGGCCTTCGAGCTCTTCTGCCCCGAGACGCGTCCCACGTGCCCCCTCTGCAGGGCCGCCTACAGCAAGCGGGTCCTGTGAGTGGCCAGCCACGCCAGTCTGGTGCCCGCCCGCCCGCCCGCCCGCCCGCCAGCCCGCCACACTGCCCAGTGTCTTCTGCTGTCAATTTCATTTAGGTTGGTTGCACATTTACCAGCAGTTTGCTGCATTGCATTCCTGTGCTGCCTTTGATAAAGAGAAATGTGTTCTTTGTACACTGTGTCAGTTTGCTGAAATGTGACATGACTTAGAGGTATGTTACAGGAAATAAGCTCCAGTCCATTTTAAGTGCGCGCACGCACACACACACACACACACACTCAAGCATGGATTTAAAGTTGCTGGGCATGTATCCCAGACTTATTTACCGTGTAACTGTTTTATTGCAGTGGAACTTGCGGCCTTTCCCGGGCGCGCGAGAGAGAAGGGAGGGGTGGGGGTGGGGGCAGGGCAGGGATGGGCTACTGACAGGCCCCTCAGCAGGCAGTGCAGACAGCAGGTGGGGTTGTGGTTGGGGCTAATTGCCTGATCCTCCGCCTGCCGGGCTGATTACCCCAGCTTGGCAGGGAACGCAACGCAGAACGCCGGCGCAGAACGCAGACAGGGACTTTCTCTACCATCACACCTTCAGCCTTTGATGATGAACTGAGTAGGATGGGTGTGGGGACGTGGTGGTGGGCTTTGTTTTTCATGCCACTATGAAGAGTTTCCTGCTAAGCATTATTATGGCAACGGGGGTGTTTTTATTTTATGACGTAAACTGTTGTTCTCGGGCCAACAAGGCTTACACTGCGTGGAAAAAATGGAAACCAAGGTTTTCCTCAAATTGCAAAACTTTAATGTAAAGTGGTAAAATTGTAAATGCAGATGTCATCATTTTTATTTTACAACACTTACAACAAAGACAAAACACAACAGAGAAATGAACATCTTTGCAAATATAAAGTACATTCACATATGTCGCAAAACAAACAAATAAAACATGCATAGACATGACAGATAGCCACTTATTGTGGAATTTGCACCTCTAATGATCAGAAACTACTGTAAGGCAGCGCAGAGGCATCACTCTAACCAGACCTTGGTTTAGCCACCAAAACGTCACCAGGCTTTAATGGTGTTTAGCTGCAGAATTGCCGGATGAATGTGTTGATCAAAGGATACCTTATCTTTCCTCAACATCAAACGGGCAGCCCTCAAACCTCCAAATTAATCAGTCTGGACGATCCCCACAACCTACGGTATTATATCAGTCAATTTTATTTATATTGTTAAAAGCTATGTAGACTTTCTGGATCATTAGCAGTCAGCATGGAGTGAGTGCTTGCAAAGGTGAAGGAAGCACACACAATATACAGTGTGGGGAGGGCTTAGTTATTTTGACATGAACAATTGCCGCTGCAGGTGTTGCTCATCGTTTGTTTCGTGTGCTGATGACGGGAGGGGAGATGGACCGTTGCAGAGAGGCAAAGAATGACCAAACAGAAACACACACACACACACACACACCTTGGCGTGATCATGGCTTGGAGAATGATCTATCAGGCAGCTCTGCCAGGACGGAGCCACCCAGCTGGGGCAGTCAGTCAGAGTATGTGTGGTTTCACCGCTCCCCTCCTGTCTTCAGCCGACTAATAAAAAAGGATTGATTGGCTGCACTGTGCCATCTCTTGGTTTTAAGTCCTAATTACCAAGCCCCGACCAATTATTATATAAAAACACTCAAACACACACATACACATGTCTACACTTGTACTAATGGCCAATTAGAGTGTGTATCAAGGAGTTTGATGCCACTATGTGCAGTTAAAAAAAACTACCTGAAGCAGTTCTACTGACCTCCAATTGGATTGAACATTAACAATAAACACCTTATTTTCTTTCCCCCTCCATTTTGTTTAAACATACGGCATCCACGTTGTGCAATAAGAGAGAAAAAGAAAAGGGGGGGGGGGGTTCAGCATTCTTTGTACATTTTATCTAATCAACACATTTAGTATCCAAGTCACATCACATACTGCACTACATCAACCAGAAAATCCTCACAAAGACAGATCCATCTGTACATTTGGCGCCGCATGTTAAATTCTTTGACTTTCACTAAATGTCTTGTCCTTGAACACGGTATCATCACAGGTTTAAACAGTTTAGTTAGCCCCAGAGTTTTTCTTTAGAGCAGAGTAAAAGTATTGAGTGACCATATGAGTTTCAATTAAAATACAATTTGACCCACAAATCAAATTTAGGATAACCAAATATCAGGCTTCTAACAAGAGAAACTGCAGGGAATGACATTTTAATAGCCTGCAGCCATTTTAGTTTTTTCCTTTTGCCTTTTTTTTTTTTCAAGTTTTATTATTATTTGGCGTGCCTTATAGTTATACTGCGTTTCATTTTCACAAGAGGGCTTCACAGTGAATTTGTCTTTTTTTTGTAAAAAGTGCACAAACAGACACTGAAATGAAAAACAGACATATCTGGAGTATACACTTATAAACGTAGACATCCACATACGCAAACACCTTCCAAGTGTTAAGGCATCAGAGGTGAAGTTTTCATGAAAAAGTGAAAACGCAGATTTTCACACAGCCAGAATAAGAGACACACACACACACACACACACACACACACACACACACACACACACACACACACACACACACACACACACACACACACACACACACACACACACACACACACACACACACACACACACACACACACACACACACACACACACACACACACGCTGTACAAAGGCTCAAATGAGCTCAATACAAAAAGTGTGGCTTATATACACATAAATACAACATTTACAAGAAGATGAGATTTGACTTCAGGTAATCATTTCCAGCCAGGAGTGAAAAAAATTTGTGATGATACTGTGAGTTATAGTGAACTATTCACATTGTGTATGAGCAAAAGTATACATAAACAAACAAAAAAGAAGTTGTAAAACAGAAACAATACCAGGTGACTGAAAACATTTGCAACAGAGTAGGCTCATTTTTTTTTTCACATTAATTGTCTTCCGTGGGAATGTCTAGAAAGAGCATGAACTAACTTTGCTCTAGCATGAGGTACTAGCATAGCTTGACACCCAGCTTCCGGTTTCTCTTGACCATCATATGGATGACCACTATGACTATGACACACACACACACACACACACACACACACACACACACACACACACACACACACACACACACACACACACACACACACACACACACACACACACACACACACACACACACACACACACACACACACACACACACACACACACACACACACACACACACACACACACACACACACACACACACACACACACACACACACACACACACACACACACACACACACACACACACACACACACACACACACACACACACACACACACACACACACACACACACACACACACACACACACACACACACACACACACACACACACACAGCTCAAATGTGCAGAACAAACTGAAAAAAGTGTGCCTGAAAAAAAGAAAGAAAATACCACTGCAACCCCTAAACCTATGAGACTGATTTAATAGTCCGTAAACACTTCATCCACGTCATCCCTTTATGCTGTGACGCCCCATCGCTCTTAGTCCACACACGGCGTGACAGTGGAGTTTCAAGGGACTGTCTGTTATACACACACAAGTAGGAAATACAACGCATTCCTACATTTCCTTCTTCCTCATTCATTGGCTGGGTGTGTGGAGCTGGCAGTGCTGTTTGGTGATCTGTGATCTGGCTCCAGTCTCACTGGCCAATAAGGTCAGGACAGACATCACCGACACTGACTGGCTCACAAAGTTATCTTGCCCGTCCCAATGTTGCAAGAGAAAACCGTTTCCTAACGATCAGAACACAGCAGGGCTAGCTCCCTTGCTAGGCCGTGTGCACAGTACCATATACAGTACGTTCCTACTCCAGCAAAGCCGGCATGTAAGTGTCAGGCTCACTGGGTAATGGCTTTGTAAATGCTTGCTATGGTGACATTCAGTCAGTAACATTAACGTTAGATTAGCTCATTTTTGTCAGCTGGAGGACAACTGACCATTAACGAGTTAGTAAATTATTTTCAGCCAGTGGTCCGTAACAGCAACAGGACCCCAGGTGACTAGAAGGGGACTTCCATGTTAATGTGCAACACACCAACTGGTGTTCTCTGAGGTGTGAGGGTGTCCTAAGCAACTTCCGCTCAGATGGGAGCATGTACATTAAGATAAAAAAAAAAAGGCTGGTTGGTAAGTAGAAAGCATCAAACAGAAAAAAATGAATGAAAGCATTCCTGATGGCAATGTCATTTAAAAGCAAGCTTAAAAAGCACCCAAAAGCTAAAATACATTACGCCCTCGCCACTCCATGGAATAGTATTGAAATGGTTGTGCAGTTGGACAAGACTTCTAGAGACTACAACAGCCGTCACAAACCACCCTGGTTTGATGAGATGGGCTCACTGACATCACCTTGAACCTACATGTGTCAAAATCTTTGTCAAAATGAGGGAATTCAGTGTAGTCTGTTTAGCCTGCAGAACGTAGATATCGTACAACTTCTAACAAGTACCCTTCTCCGAAAAGTATTTTTTTCCCAACTCTACATATGAGTATTGATGAGTTACATATGCACGAGCATGCCCACCCTCTGCCCCCCCCCCACCCCCCACCCCAAATGGTAGTGGTGTGCACTGCCAACTGCAAGTATCCTAACAAAGCACAGAGGAGTGGGCAAAGGGTGAAGCAGGAGAGGAAAGCAGGAAACCACACAACAACAATAAGCTGGCACTGAAAATACTTCAGGATTTCAAACAAAGATAGAGAGACAAATGAAGGAAAGACAGAGAGAAAAGATAGAGGTCAAGCCAAGATGGTACAACTACCATATATCTGTGCAAAAAAAATTAAAAGATAAAATAAAAAAAAGAACAAAAGTAAGCAAAAATTAAATGGTGAGTCTGTCACAAAGGAAAGCCTGTGAAGTAAGTTGGTCTTCACAGAGCCTCGATTCCACTCATTCATCCAGTCCATCTTCTTCCGTTCTTCCGTGGAGAGAAGTGGAGTGTCATGAGACGTGCGGCACCAGTGTCTGTACCCTCTCTCTCTCTCATCCTATATGGATCCTCCATCCAGTCCTCCACCATCCGCTCGGCTTCTCTCCATCACTGAGGCGCATTCCACTTCCAACAGGTATTTGGGTGTATTTATGTAAAAAGTCTCTAAGTCTGTAAAATGTAAAAGTGTGTGTGTGTGTCTAAGTTTGTGTGTGATGGTTGTCTCTTTAGAGAGTCTTCTGGTGGCCGTTGGCGTTGGACAGCTTGGCAGACTCGGGGTCGGTGGGGCTGTATGACAGGTTGAGTTTATCCAAGCCTGCGGAGTGGGAGATAAGGGAGGGAGAGAGAGAGAGAGAGAGAGAGAGATAGGGGGGGGGAGAGAGAGAGCTCATTTTAGCCGGTCAGCACCACAGACAGCAACAGCATTGTGCCTGACATTTCTCAACACACACACACACACACACACACTCTCACTCAGACACATAAACAGAATGATTTCAAACACCATGGCCTGTCCTTTCTCCTCTTTCTCTCACCTTCTTCCCTCTGAGATGCTGTATTTACTGATGCCCTGCTCCATCTAAGCAACACACAAAAGCGTGTACACACACACACACACACCCCTGCCTCCCTATCACCAACTCTGCTGGGCGTTTGGGTCAGGCTGGGTCAGAGGGAGATGTGACTCAGCCTCTCGCTCTCCTTCGCCTGCCAGCCATCACACACACACACACACACACACACACACGGTCTGACATGCTCACACACACATAAATGCACTTACACAAGCACACACATAAATGCTCGTGCAGACACTGTCACAGACAGACACACAGACACAGACACAGACACACACACACACAGACCATTGCCAGGGTTAATTACTATTGCCCCTCAATGACCTGACAGACTCACAGACAGACCGTGTGTGTGTGTGTGTGTAGAATGTTCTGAGAAGACTCTGTAGAGGACTGAGACTAAAAGAGATGCAGCTTCTGCATCTGCATACCTGAGAAATGCCAACTCAATCACAGAGTAAGGTGTGGCATTTAGATATCCTGCACAGAGGAGAGCCTGGCACAGACAACTATTACAGCAGTGACAGCGGTTTGGCTTAGAGCTTTCAGTTACTATGGCAATATCCTCAGATGGTACCTAAAGCTTTGAGCAGCTCCTCCCGGATGGCGGAGGTGAACTTGCGCACCAGGCACAGGGTCGTCACCACGGCGAACAACAGGTTGTAGGACAGGACGATGTAGAAGTTTCCCAGCCAGTTAAATCTCCCAAAATCGCCCAGCAGGTCGAAGCGGGTTATTCCTGTAGAGAAGGGGGAGAAGGAAGTGACCCAACTGTGACCATGGGGGGGGGGGGGGTGCACAGTAAATCGGACACCATCAAAGGCAGTCTAAATAGATAGATAGATAGATACTTTATTGATCCCCAAGGGGAAATTCAAGAATTCAGTCTACTGGTGCTGGAGCTTACAAATTCTCTCCAAGCCGTAGGTCGTGTTCCCACAGCCATTTTATTTGTCCAATCTAGCACACGCAGAACGCTGTACAAACAGACTCCCAGGCAGGCAGGGCCGATGTTTGGGTGCGAGTCACCCTGCCGACTCGTTCCGCTTTATCTCTTGGCACGTTTTGCGGCGGATTAGCGGCATCACCTCCACGGACAGCGATGAATGATGGATGGAGTGGCGTGGCCCAGCTAGCGTGCAACACCCGGAGAGCACACACACGCACAAGGCCCAAACAATGCCGATCAAAAAAACACACACACACACACACACACACAAACACGAGACACTTCAATGTGCGTGTACCACACCTCTCACTGTGCATTTCAAAGAGGCTCCAACCGTGGGATTAAAAAAATAAAAACATTAACTGTAAGGGATCTCTGACTCGCAAACAAGACAAAACACAAGAATACATTTGTTTCCATACACTGCAAAACACAAGGATATGTCTTATTCTACACATTTTCTCCTGTGCTTTTAAAAGCACGAGGCTAATTTACTGATTGGTTAAGAGCACAGGGTCAGTTACGGGCACACTATTCCACCAGGAGGATAAATGAATTGGGATTCTGCACCAAACCCACGGCACACCTCAGAAGTCAGGGGGCACGGTAACCAGTATGACGTATTTGTTTTGTTGTTTGTTTCTTTGTTTGTTTGTTTGTTTTTGGGGGGGGGGGTGAGAGTGGAGCTGCTTCCGTAACCATTGCCCGGCGATTAGATTAGCTGATCGATTCCCGTCCGGATAAAAGATGCCTCTGCAGCAGCTGTAAGCAGTTGGCACGCGAAGCGACAGGGGGCCTTTAGCAAAATTGCCTGAAAACAACAGAAAAGGGAGAGGGAGGGGGGTGAGAGAGAGAGAGAGAGAGGGGAGGAGTGTAAGGAGAAAGAAGAGAAGAGGGCTGAAGGCGATGGTGAGATCACCTGGAAGGACAAGCCAGTTCAATGGGTTTCTGATGTAGAACGTTTGGATCGCAATGTCAACTTTCCTTCCCTGCTTTCATTCACTTTTGGCACCGAGGCAAAAGGTTTGGGCATTTTAAACAGTGCTTTTAGAGAGATAGATATTAAAGAGAGGGAGGGAAGGAAGGAGGGAGAAAGGGATAGAGGGAGAGGGAGAGAAACAGAGCTCCCTCCTTTACAGACAGAATGAGGAGCCGGGAGGTGAGGTAATCAGCCCATCATAATGCTTACAGAAAAAAATGCTGCACAGCAGACATAGGGAGAGTAAAGAGAAGGAGAGAGAGAGAGTGAAGATAGAGAAGGAGAGAGAGAGTGAAGAGAGAGAAGGAGAGAGAGTGAAGAGAGAGAGAGAAGAGAGAGTGAAGAGAGAGAGAAGAAAGAGAGTGAAGAGAGAGAGAGGAGTTCTGTCCAGCAGCAGATCGATACTGTTTGTGGGCTGCTGTCAGTGGACGCTGGCAGGGCTGCACTGCTGTGAGGAGGACCTGCTCTCTGTCTTAATGTCTGCCATCTACTCTGCCTCCCTGTCAACCAGACAGAGAGAGATGATCCACCAGCCGGACACACACACACGCACACGCACACGCACACGCACACGCACACGCACACGCACACGCACACGCACACGCACACGCACACACACACACACACACACACACACACACACAAAGCTATTGCCGACGCATGGCATAACCACCCTCCATCTCACACTGTCATTCAGGCAGAGATATGAGGACGCAATTAGATCTCATTTGCCGCTGTTATAAGTCATGTGTTTCATGTACAAGGCAGCGAGTGTGTGTGTGTGTGTGTCTGTGTGTGTGTGTGTGTGTGTGTGTTTGTGTGTGTGTGTGTGTGTCTGTGTGTGTGTGTGTGTGTGTGTGTGTGTCTGTGCGTGTGTGTGTACGTGTGTGCATGTGTGTGCGTGTGTGCTCGTGAGCATTTGTCTCCTGTTCTTCCCCCGCTGTAGAACTCCTGCAGTCCTGCACTGTGCATTTTAGGACACTGCAGATAAAAAAGTTGCATCAAACTTTCTCCCCAGGGGATTCTGAACAGAAGCGAGGGGGAGAGTCAGGAGGAGAATCTGTGTGTGTGTGTGTGTGTGTGTGTGACTTTGTGTAAGTCTCACGTCTATATCCTCCATTAGACATTGCTGCATACTGAAATAGCCCCAGCCTGGCAGTGATATGCCAACGTTCTATAACCCCCACAGCCTTTACGTCAAATCTGTTGACAGAATCCTGTAGTCTACATCACTACTCTACTCCCCTGTCATGGCCAAAGGTTTTTTTTAGTTTTTCGTTTTTTTCGTTTTGGGAGGACCTTGAATAAAAATGGGAGCTAATCGGAAGCTACCAAAGGATAGCGATCCAACCTTCCCACTCCTTGATCCAAGGCCGTAGCCATGGAATCAACATTAATGTCTAATGATACTGTTTTTCTAATTTTCGTGTCATTCTATATTATAGCATTGAGGGTTGAAAAAACTACATAACTATAATAATATAAACATAAATCTGTGCAATGGAATATAAGTCCAGATATTGTGGGCAAAGTAGCAAATATTCAAAAACTTGATTGTGCAACATCTGCATGCTTTCTGGGTTTGCCTTTGTGTGGCTATATTACCATGATTCCATGTGATTGTGATGCCAATTGGGCAGGGATAGAAGGTTGCATGGGGTTAATAAAGGAGCAAAAACTGACTTATCTAGTTAAATAGTGTCAAAGTATAGTATAGGGTGCAATTGTTCTGGTTTGAATATTGTGTATTTGATCACATACGATAGAAAGTGATACGGCCTTGTATACAATGTATTCTAGTTAACAATAGTTTATCATAGCTTGTACGGTAGTTAAATACTACCCTAGTTGAACTAAGCACTGATCAAATGCTACAGCACAGGAAGGGCAGACAGAGAGGCCAGTGCGTCATTTCTCAGACAATCTCTACAATCTCTACAATCTCTACAATCTGTATTGTGCAAGTCAAGTTAGTGTTTTCCTGGGAATTCTCTGTGATGAAGTTTCTTTACTTAACTGAGATCATCTCATCTCTGCACTTCCAGTCTCTGTCAGATATTTAAGCATTTAGCATACCATTTTCCAGTTTGTTGTAAGTGATTATTTTGCACATCAGTGAGTGATACTACTGTAGCCTAGCAATTTATGTCTTGATATTGGGGGTTCATAGACGTTAGTCTAAGGTGCAATTGTTTTGGTTTGAATATTGTGTATTTGATCACATACAATACAAAGTGATACGGCCTTGTATATAATGTATTCTAGTTAACAATAGTTTGTCATAGCTTGTACGGTAGTTAAGCACTAAGCATATTGGGGGTTCATAGACGTTAGTGGCGTGCACCATCAAGAGCTTCAATTTACTGCACCATAGGCTGCTACAGTGCGGTATGTCTGTCAACAATATTATCACAAAAACTATGGGTACAATTTTCACAAAACTTGGTGGAAAGGTGTAGCACAGGCTCAGGGAAACCTATGAATTTTTGAAACAGATCCGATTCAAAGGGAACTTCAAAGTATTTTCCATATAGTAGCCTATTTTTTCGCAATGATAGCGAAAGTGAAACCTGGTGGAGAGACGTCCACTCTCCGAGTGCCCTTTTAGTTTAAATGATGAATTTGTGCGTAGTACTGGCGTCATTCATTTTTTTTAACATGTCTTACAACACAAATAATGCATTCATAGTCTAGTGAAGTCAGAAACAAGCTTGTCTAGGCCTCATAGGTTCTGGTTTGAGGTTGCGGACTGGCCTGCCCCCACTGCTAAGAAGAAAAAAAATCTAGAGCAAACACGAGACCTTGCATTAAACACAAAATCAAAAACTAAATGAGGCAATTGCTCCATGCTTTAACACTAGCTTCACTCGTTACGTTACGTTACATTTATATAGTGCTTTACAGGGAACTAAACTCCTCACTCCAGTGGAGCGCACTGATAGTGGCGAGATGGGAACCGTTTGCAGTCCTGGTTGCACAGGCTGCTTTGCTCACCACGCTCATATTGAGAACCAAGAGAGAATGCCTGACAAAGCACTACTGTGTCTACCCATCTACAGCCATTTTCCGAGAACATTTTAATGTTGGTGATGGTGTTCTGCTTGATTTTATGCTAAATGAAATCTGTCAAGGAAAGGCTTGAGGCAATCCCTTTTTTTGCTGAAATTCCTCTGTTGTGACATGTTCAATCTTTGAGCAAAAAGGTTGAGTTGCAAAAAAAAAGGTACAGTTTACCTTTCCCATCACACTTTCAACACACAGCCCCCCTCTCCTCACCCCCACTTCTACCTCTCCACAGGCCTGCTCTCTCTTTCTTTCGCTCTCCTCCACTCTTTCTCAATTGGTTCCATGCATCTATTCTTTCATGCATTCAATGCCACAAAGCAGAACCTGTTGATATTTTGTAAAGCTTGGAATGAGT
>NW_027468650.1:9751736-9756948 GCF_046254945.1 Alosa pseudoharengus | reverse complement strand
TTTTATCGTCGCTCAAAGCACCGCCGCTCGAGCGGCAAACGCTGCCGATACCCAAAACAGGCAATTGACGACCTATTGAGAGGCAGTGGCGGCGTTTTTGAAAGGGAGCGAAGCCATATCTGCCATCTCCTTTACCTCCCTGGGTTGTGAAAAGAAGAAAAAAAGAGAGCCTTCCGCACTGGCTGGCTTTGAGCGTTGGTAACACAGAGTTGCGTGCTGGGGTCGGTGTTCAACAGTAGACTTTGGTGCACCGCCCAGATACTTCCTGCTTGGTTGGGAAAACATGTTTTTTTTTGTTTTTTTTTTGTTTTTTGTAAAAGGAGATGATGACCAGGGATTTGTTGAGCAGGGGCAAGACACAGGTGGAAAACATGAGTGAAAAAAGAAAGAATCAGTGGCTTTAAAGGGTATACTCTTATTCTTATTATTTAATAATTAATGACTAATGGGCTACAAATGTACTTCCACACACAATACATACACATTATGTATAATTACAATTGTTTAGAGGATCCTGACATTAAAACTTCTTGATAATGGGACGATATGCTGAAAACCACTGGTCAGACACTCAATCTCTCCCACACACACACACACACACACACACACACACACACACACACACACACACACACACACACACACACACAGGGAGCTGCCTAGAAGTTGAATTAAAAGGGGCACTTCACCTAAACTCTAAAATTAGACATTGCGCTCCTGACCTATAAAATCAGGTGGAGCCACTGAGCTCAGTGAATCATGTACCCCTCCGCAGAACGCTGCCCCGGTAACGCCAACACTCCGGTCCCTTCACTTATCAGCACGTCTATCAGAAGGGCTTAGTGGGGCTCACCTCTCCTTTCTACTTAAAGGCAGGTGCTCAGGTTTCACACAGATGCTTTAATTAGTAATTTATCCATTTGGCCAAAGTGGCCCTGTAATTAAGGCAGTCTGTAATAACCTGTCTGTGGAGATCAGATGAGAGAATGGTGTAAATCACTCACAGACACACACACACACACACACACACACACATACACAGATATAAACAAATACACACCGTTAAGTCTTCTTGTCAGGGCCTCCTCTTGTAAGACTATACAGTAGATCTGCTCATCCAAATCCTCCAGTATCTAGAGATGACAAGCAGAGGAAGGGATGGGATAAAGAAAGAGAAAAGAGAGTTGACAGTAAGTAATGATTTGTAGAAACAGACAAAAATGTCTGTCCTGTTGACCAATAAAGTAAACACAACAACTCAAGCAACTCAACAAACAACCCAATTCCAGCACTACTATAAATACTTTATTGAATGTGAGGATTTTGCTTTTGTGCGGCTGTAATTTTAAGATTACCTTGGGTATTTGGAAGCGTTATGTGTATGTGTTATTGTCTGGTGAGCATGTTCGGCAACTGAGAGCCTTTCACTTTGTTTAACTGCTTTCATGTCTGAAGTGAGTGTTGGCAGAGCTGAATAAGACAAACCTATATTATGAGGCAAGACTGAGTATTTGATGTGAATTTGATGTGTTGCGCAAGTGATGAGTCTGTTTCAGTATTCGGGTGGTGTAAGCGTTGGGTTTGGCACCAATCTTTAGGTCTGATTTCTGATGTCTGTGTGTGTAGGGTATAGAGTAATGCAAGTCTGTTATTGAAATGGTGGGTGCTGGAGGAGTGTGTGTGAGTGTATACTGTGTGCAAGTCTCTCACCGTAGGTTTGACCAGGAGCTGGCCCATAACAGTGAACATGCGTGACAGCCCCACTGGGGTACACACTGCGGACACAGAGAGAAATCAGTGACTGACACACACTGACACACACACTGACACACACACACACACACACACACACACACACACACACACACACACACACACACACACACACACACACACACACACACACACACACACACACACACACACACACACACACACACACACACACACACACACACACACACACACACACACACACACACACACACACACACACACACACACACACACCTTTTGTCTTCCTGCTGTCCAAAAATGCTCATAGTGTATCTCGCAACTGTAAATGAGTAAAATAATCCCTCAAACACCATTGGCCAGTTTCCCAGACATGGATTAAAGGTACCATCAGCGATTCCAAATGATTTCTAAAGGCTCATTCACACCAAGAACGATAACGATAACTATAAATATATATCGTTCTCGTTAATATGAATGACAACGTTCACACATAGACTAGACGATAACGACATGAAGAACGATATCGTTGGGAATCACTTTCAGAGCGATTTTCAGAACGATAAAAACACATTCATTAACACAAGGAGAGACTTTGTTTATCGTTGTTCAGTGTGAACGCTTTTATCGTTATGGTTATAGTTATAGTTATCGTTCTTGGTGTGAATGGGCCTTTAGCCCTAACACTTTTTGTCACATTCAGGAGGGGATTGGTGATTTCGCTCTCTGGTGTGTTGTTGGTGTTTGGTTCAAACATCAACAGACATAACATCATCCATGGAGGAATTGCTGACGGTACCTTTAAACCTAGTCCAGGACTATAACATCTTTTTAAGAGGAGATTGAAGTTGTCTTTGAAGTTGTCTGTTAATCGAGGATTAGGTTTAATCCACACCCAGGAAACCGGCCCAAAAAGCAAACCGGTGCAGTGTACGTGCTACAGGAGGGGAGAGTGGACATACTGAGCAGGAGCAGACCGCCCATGAGAGAGATGCAGGAGTACAGGTAAGGCAGGTAGAACTCCCACAGGTCTGTTAGAGAGAGAGAACAGGACAACAGGACAGGATGAGGATCACACTCGTTTTCTACGTTCATTCGGTTATGTCTACTCACTCAACTAACTGTCCCTTCTAACACATGCATATGTTATACAATGTCTCCAAAAAAAGTTTTCCTGGTCTAGCCCTGTTGGAATAATTATTTAAAAAAAAAGACAGGCCTGGAAAAAGATATAAATTAATCTAGTTGATCAATATTCAAATTTGTAGACCTCCTGCATCCCTACCATATAAGGACTCCATGCTGGCTGCATCATTGTCGATGAGGGCAGAGGCCACCCACACTATTCCCAGGATGAGCAGGCCCAGTAGGAAGAGCATCACAAACGTCTCCAACACGCGTGACCGAATGCCCTAAAAACACACACAACTATGGTCAACAAATCACACGAAGACATACAAATTAATTCTATTAACAATCTACTAAATGTATGCTTATCTTTCCAAATGTGCATTAGATGACACGATTGTGTAGCATTATCCTGCAAATAATGAAGAAACAGGTCTACAGAAACACACACAAACACAGAATACATTACGGCCTATGCAGATTACACATTTGTTTTGTCTTCCACGATGGTCTTTTACAATTGACTATGTCAGACTAGGAGATCAGAGAACCACAAAATCTTGCCGTGCCTTGGTCGGGAGATTGGCCACATTACAAGATCATGCAGCCTATCGATCGTAGCCATGTCGTCGCGTGTCGTCATAGTGTCAGTGTCAACAGAGGAGTTGTAGGAGACTCCCCAAACATTCCGACATGCTAGACTTTTCATCGTGGAGTCGTGGGACATCGCAGGCAATAAATCGCGGGTTGTTGAATGTCACATTACAAGACGCATTCCTCCTTTGGCATCGCTTCCGACTTCTCATAATCGGGCACGGCACTGGAAAGTTGTCGGCTACGACAAAATCGTGGCAAAATTTAACTGAAATTGTGTAGTCTGCATAGGCTATTAGGCATTCCCAAAACAACACCACATTTAAACAGCATGGGCACCTACATGATGGGTTTAATTGTCCATCATTAATCATTGCAAAAATGGCAGGCAATACAGATTAAAGTCCTTCATTAAGGTAGAATGTAAACGACAGAAGTACAGGGATTCTGATGTACTATCTATAAACTCTCTGGAACCAAGCAAGCCCTCATAGGATGACCTATTAATCCTTAAAGGTGTGTTTTTTTCAACATTCTAACATAAGATTCCGTTCCGCCAACAATTGAAAGTTCTAAAATTCTATGTTGAATTCAATGAATCCAGATATTCTTTAGAACGTTCATTTTCCAACATTTCCATCGCACCAGTGTGACGGAACACCTTTAAAGCCTGTGTTGCAGCTTAACCACCACTGTTGATTAATGGGTACATAAAGCACTCAATATATGTATAACATTTTTAAAAATGTCTCCAAATGGTGTTAAATGCCAGTTTTTGTTGTTTTTAGCATTAGCGGGGTTTTTTTACGCAATTCGGTGATGACGTCACTTTGGGGACTGCATGATCTGCGCTTCATTCATTTCAATGCATTTCAATGGACATTGCGGTTACACTTTCAACATAAAGTTTGTATATTTACACTTCGAATTTCGTCACAGCATTTATATCACAGCTACCCTATGATCTACCAATGGTAATAACGGGGCCTTAATTTATATGACAACGACTCTATGGTCTAACAAAGATAACAATGTCTTCCGATTTTAGTTTATGGCAATTTTCTGAATTTGAGAGGCCTCGTTATGAGGCTACATAATGCACCTATTCAGTTCAATGCATTATGCTTATAACGTTACGACTGTCAGTGAACAGCACCGAGTGAAAGTCAACATTTTCTTTATATCTAGTGATAGTGATCATGTCGTTAGTTCAGATAAGTAGGCTACCGGGCAAACTTAGTCAGAAGATCAGAATATAAAGCATCATGATAGCTAGCTATGGGCTAACTTTCCAGTCCCACCACCCCTGTTGTTGCAAACAAACCGCCGCCGATTAGGCTGGTCGTGTCTTCAGCATGAATATTTTCGATAACTACTGCTCGTGATTGATTGCCATTGACATCGTCAGGGTACGGCTTACCAAAGAGGGAGATAATATGGGCAAGTTGCAGTTTTGCAGGTGCTTGTGTGGGCTGTGCCGTCCCGATGGAAACTGTGGTGGAGAGCTGCAGTAACTAGGGAAGCGAGTGCATTTTGGCCGCTGGTCGAGGAGCTCCCCCGTGACCAGCATATGACATGATCTATCTAGCTATCTATCTATCTATCTACCTGTCTATATACATATCTAGGCTATCTATAGTCTATCTATTTATCTATAATCTGCGCTATCTACTGCTGAACAATCCCTTACTCGTCTCTCTTTACTCGTCTCTCGTTACTCTCAAGGGTCTCAAGGTGGGCTTTGGTCTGTAGCCTC